>NW_020174653.1:141065-152713 GCF_003031525.2 Neophocaena asiaeorientalis asiaeorientalis
CCAGAGCTCTGTCCATCTGTTTTTCTGCTTTATTTATTTATTTTAAAAATATTTTACTTAATAATTATATTTTTATTTTTTATTTTAATAACTTTATTTTATCTTCTTTCTTTCTATTTTTTCTCCCTTTTATTCTGAGCTGTGTGGAGGACAGGTTCCAGGTGTCAGGGCTGTGCGTCTGAGGTGGGAGACCCAACTTCAGGACACTGGTCCACAAGAGACCTCCCAGCTCCACATAATATCAAATGGCAAAAATCTTCCAGAGATCTCCATCTCAACACCAAGACACAGCTTCACTCAATGACCAGCAAGCCACAGTGCTAGAAACCCTTTGCCAAACAACTAGCAAGACAGGAACACAACCATATCCGTAGCAGAAAGGCTGCCTAAAATCATAATAAGGCCACAGACACCCCAAAACACACCACCAAACGTGGACCTGCCCACCAGAATGACAAGATCCAGCCTCATCTGCCAGAACACAGGCACTAGTCCCCTCCACAAGGAAACCTACACAATCAACTGAACCAACCTTAGGCACTGGGGACAGACACCAAAAATAATGGGAACTAAGAATCTGCAACCTGCGAAGAGGAGACCCCAAACACAGTAAGATAAGCAAAATGAGAAGACAGAAAAACACACAGCAGATAAAGAAGCAAGGTAAAAAAACACCTAACAAATGAAGAGGAAATAGACAGTCTACCTGAAAAATAATTCAGAATAATGACAGTAAAGATGATCCAAAATCTTGGAAATAAAATAGAGAAAATACAAGAAAGCATTTTACAAGGACCTAGAAGAACTAAAGAGCAAACAAACAATGATCAAACACACAAATGAAATTAAAAATTCTCTAGAAGGGATCTATCACAGAATAACTGAGGCAGAAGAACGGAAAAGTGACCTGGAAGATAAAATAGTGGAAATAATGACTGCAGAGCAGAATAAAGAAAAAAGAATGAAAAGAACTGAGGACAGTCTCAGAGACCCCTAGGACAACATTAAATGCACCAACATTTGAAGTACAGGGGTCCCAGAAGAAGAAGAGAAAAAGAAAGGGACTGAGAAAATATTTTGAAAGATTATAGTTGAAAAATTCCATAATATGGGAAACGAAACAGTTATTCAAGTCCAGGAAGCACAGGGAGTCCCATACAGGATAAATCCAAGGAGAAACACACCAAGACACATATTAATCAAACTGTCAAAAATTAAATACAAAGAAAACATATTAAAAGCAGCAAGGGAAAAACAACAAATAACACACAAGGGAATACCCATAAGGTTAACAGCTGATCTTACCACAGAAACTCTGCAAGCCAGAAGAGTGGCAGGACATATTTAAAATGATGAGGAGAAAAACCTATAACCAAGATTACCCTGCAAGGATCTCATTCAGATTTGATGGAGAAATTAAAACCTTTACAGACAAGCAAAAGATAAGAGAATTCAGCACCACCAAACCAGCTTTACAACAAATGCTAAAGGAACTTCTCTAGGCAGGAAACACAAGAGAAGGAAAAGACCTACAATAACAACCCCAAAACAATTAAGTAAATGGGAATAGGAAAATACATATCAATAATTACCTTAAACGTAAATGGATTAAATGCTCCACCAAAAGACATAGACTGGCTGAAAAAAAAAAAACAAAACCTGTATATATGCTTTTTACAAGAGACCCACTTCAGACCTAGAGACACATACAGACTGAAGGCGAGGGGATGGAAAAAGTTATTCCATGATAATGGAAAGCAAGAGAAAGCTTGAGTAGCAACTCTCATATCAGACAAAATAGATTCTAAAATAAAGACTACTAGAAGAGACAAAGAAGGACACTACATAATGATCAAGGGATCGATCCAAGAAGAAGATATAACAATTGTAAATATTTATTCACCCAACATAGGAGCACCCCAATACATAAGCAAATACTAACAGCCATGAAAGGGGAAATCGACAGTAACAAAATCATAGTAGGGGACTTTAACACCCCACTTTCACCAATGGACAGATCATCCAAAATTAAAATAAATAAGGAATCACAAGCTTTAAATGATATATTAAACAAGATGGACTTAATTGATATGTATAGGATACTCCATTCAAAAACAAAAGAATACACATTCTTCTCAGGTGCTCATGGAACATTCTCCAGGATAGATCATATCTTGGGTCACAAATCAAGCCTTGGTAAATTTAAGAAAATTGAAATCATATCAAGTATCTTTTCCGACTGCAACGCTATGAGACTAGATATCAATTACAGGAAAAAATCTGTAAAAAATACAAGGACATGAAGGCTAAACAATACACTACTTAATAACCAAGAGATCATTGAACAAATCAAAGAGGAAATCAAAAAATATCTAGAAAAAAATGACAATGAAAACACGACGATCCAAAACCTATGGGATGCAGCAAAAGCAGTTCTAAGAGGGAAGTTTATAACAATACAATCCTATGTTAAGAAACAAAAAACATCTCAAATAACCTAACCTAACACCTAAAGCAATTAGAGAAAGAAGAACAAAAAAACCCCAAAGTTAGCAGAAGGAGAGAAATCATAAAGTTCAGATCAAAAATAAATGACAAAGAAATGAAGGAAATGAGAGCAAAGATCAAGAAAACTAAAAGATGGTTCTTTGAGAAGATAAACAAAGTTGATAAACCATTAGCCAGACTCATCAAGGAAAAAAGGGAGAAGACTCAAATCAATAGAAATAGAAATGAAAAAAGAGAAGTAACAACTGACACTGGAGAAATACAAAGGATCATGAGAGATTACTACAAGAAACTCTATTCCAATAAAGTGGACAACCTGGAAGAAATGGACAAATTCTTAGAAATGCACAGCCTTCTGAGACTGAATCAGGAAAAAATAGAAAATATGAACAGACCAATCACAAGCACTGAAATTGAAACTGTGATTAAAAATCTTCCAACAAACAAAAGCCCAGGACCAGATAGCTTCACAGGCGAATTCCATCAAACATTTAGAGAAGACCTAACACCTATCCTTCTCAAACTCCTCCAAAATATAGTAGAGGGAGGAACACTCCCAAACTCATTCTACGAGGCCACCATCACCCTTATACCAAAATCAGGAAAAGATGTCACAAAAAAAGAAAACTATAGGCCAATATCACTGATGAACATAGATGCAAAAATCCTCAACAAAATACTAGTAAACAGAATCCAACAGCACATTAAAAGGATCATACATCATGATCAAGTGGGGTTTATCCCAGGAATGCAAGTATTCTTCAATATATGCAAATGCAGCAAAAGCAGTTCTAAGAGGGAAGTTTATAACAATACAATCCTATGTTAAGAAACAAAAAACATCTCAAATAACCTAACCTAACACCTAAAGCAATTAGAGAAAGAAGAACAAAAAAACCCCAAAGTTAGCAGAAGGAGAGAAATCATAAAGTTCAGATCAAAAATAAATGACAAAGAAATGAAGGAAATGAGAGCAAAGATCAAGAAAACTAAAAGATGGTTCTTTGAGAAGATAAACAAAGTTGATAAACCATTAGCCAGACTCATCAAGGAAAAAAGGGAGAAGACTCAAATCAATAGAAATAGAAATGAAAAAAGAGAAGTAACAACTGACACTGGAGAAATACAAAGGATCATGAGAGATTACTACAAGAAACTCTATTCCAATAAAGTGGACAACCTGGAAGAAATGGACAAATTCTTAGAAATGCACAGCCTTCTGAGACTGAATCAGGAAAAAATAGAAAATATGAACAGACCAATCACAAGCACTGAAATTGAAACTGTGATTAAAAATCTTCCAACAAACAAAAGCCCAGGACCAGATAGCTTCACAGGCGAATTCCATCAAACATTTAGAGAAGACCTAACACCTATCCTTCTCAAACTCCTCCAAAATATAGTAGAGGGAGGAACACTCCCAAACTCATTCTACGAGGCCACCATCACCCTTATACCAAAATCAGGAAAAGATGTCACAAAAAAAGAAAACTATAGGCCAATATCACTGATGAACATAGATGCAAAAATCCTCAACAAAATACTAGTAAACAGAATCCAACAGCACATTAAAAGGATCATACATCATGATCAAGTGGGGTTTATCCCAGGAATGCAAGTATTCTTCAATATATGCAAATCAATCAATGGGACACACCATATTAACAAATTGAAGGAGAAAAACCATATGATCTTCTCAATCGTTGCAGAGAAAGCTTTCGACAAACTTCAACACCCATTTATGATAAAAAACCTGCAGAAAGTAAGCATAGAGGGAACTTTCCTCAACATAATAAAGGCCATATATGACAAACTCACAACCAACATTGTCCTCAATGGTGAAAAACTGGAACCATTTCCACTAAGATAAGGAAGAAGACCAGGTTGCCCACTCTCACCACTGTTCAACATAGTTTTGGAAGTTTTAGCAATCAGAGAAGAAAAAGAAATAAAAGGAATCCAAATCAGAAAAGAAGAAGTAAACCTGTCAATGTTTGCAGATGATATGATACTCTACATAGAGAATCCTAAAGATGCTATCAGAAAACTACTAGAGCTAATAAATGAATTTGGTAAAGTAGCAGGATAGAAAATTAATGTACAGAAATCACTAGCATTCCTATACACTAGATAGAAAATTAATGCACAGAAATCACTAGCATTCCTATACACTAATGATGAAAAATCTGAAAGTGAAATTAGGAAAACACTCCCACTTACCCTTGCAACAAAAAGAATAAAATATCTAGGAATAAACCTACCTAAGGAGACAGAAGACCTGTATGAAGAAAATATAAGACACTGATGAAAAAATTAAAGATGATACAAATAGATGGAGAGATATACTATGTTCTTGGATTGGAAGAATCAACATTGTGAAAATGACTCTACTACCCAAAGCAATCTACAGATTCAATGCAATACCTATCAAACTACCACGGGCATTTTTCACAGAGCTAGAACAAATAAATTCACAATTTGTATGGAAACACAAAAGTCCCCAAATAGCCAAAGCCATCTTGAGAACGAAAAACAGAGCTGGAGGTATCAGGCTCCCTGACTTCAGACTATACTACAAAGCTACGGTAATCAAGACACTATGGTACTGGCATAAAAACAAATATAGATCAATGGAATGGGATAGAAAGCCCAGAGATACACCCACGCACATATGGTCACCTTAACTTTGATAAAGGAGGCAAGAATATACAATGGAGAAAAGACCGCATCTTCAGTAAGTGGTGCTAGGGAAACTGGACAGGTACATGTAAAAGTATGAAATTAGAACACTCCCTAACAGCATACACAAAAATAAACTCAAAATGGATTAAAGACCTAAAGGTAAGACCAGAAACTATCAAACACTTAGAGGAAAACATAGGCAGAACACTCTATGACATAAATCACAGCAAGATCCTTTTTGACCCACCTCCTAGAGAACTGGAAATAGAAATAAACAAATGGGACCTAGTGAACTGAAAATCTTTTGCACTGCAAAGGAAACCATAAACAAGACTAAAAGACAACTTCCAGAATGCAAGAAAATATTTGCATATGAAGCAACTGACAAAGTATTAACCTCCAAAATTTATAAGCAGCTCATGTAGCTTGATATCAAAAAAACAAACAACCTAATCCAAAAATGGGCAGAAGACCTAATCAGAATAGCATGGAGTTTCCTTAAAAAACTTGAAATAGAACTACCATACGACCGAGCAATGCCACTACTGGGCATATACCCTGAGAAAACCATAATTCAAAAAAAGTCATGTACCAAAATGTTCATTGCAGTTCTATTTACAATAGCCAGGACATGGAAGCAACCTAAGTGTCCATCAACAGATGAATGGATAAAGAAGATGTGGCAGATATATACAATGGAATATTACTCAGCCATAAAAAGAAACTAATTTGAGTTATCTGTAGTGAGGTGGATGGACCTAGAGTCTGTCATACAGAGTGAAGTTAGTCAGAAAGAGAAAAACAAGTGCCATATGCTAGCACATATATATGGAATCTAAAAAAATATATAATAATATGGTCATAAAGAACCTAGGGTCAAGACAGGAATAAAGACACAGACCTACCTGAGAATGGGCTTGAGGATATGGGGAGGGGGAAGGGTAAACTGTGACAAAGTGAGAGAGTGGCATGGACATATATACACTACCAAATATAAAATAGATAGCTAGTTGGAAGCAGCCGCAGAGCAAAGGGAGATCAGCTCGGTGCTTTGTGACCACCTAGAGGGGTGGGAAAGGGAGGGTCGGAAGGAGGGAGATGCAAGAGGGAAGAGATATGGGAACATATGTATATGTATAACTGATTCGCTTTGTTGTAAAAAAGAAACTCACACATCATTATAAAGCAATTATACTCCAATAAAGATGTTAAAAAAGAAAAGAAAAGAAAAGAAAAAGAATACAAAATGTTGGAAGTAATTATAGGGCCTTGGGAGGGACGGAAGGTAGTAGCAACGAGAAGCCCTTCCTGGCTCATGTGCTCCTGCTTTTCATTAACCTGAGCCTATTGCCTTTGTTATTAGTTTAACCTTAAACCTTTTATTCACTTGAGCAGGGGTATTGACTGATGCACTAATTTGGCTAATGTTAAAAGACATTTAGTTTTCCAAGGTGTGTTATCTAGTGCTTAGCCTCCACCTTTAATGTTGCTTTAAAGTTTGTTAATTTTTTAACATCTGTTTACACATTTAAGCTACTTCTTAAGTGTAGGTCTGCTTTTATTCTTGAAAGATGAGCCAAAATGCACTACATTATAGCTGATCAGCGAGTGAATAGTGGGGGAAGGCTCATCTTTTGAAGGTCAATAAACTTCTAAATGCCTCAGTGGTATGTTTTAGGAAATTATTATGTCATTACAACTAATGGAGTCCATGGTGCCTGTGAGTGGACATAAAGCCATTGTTTTAAGTGCACATTGTGTCCTTGTGGACATGGAATTAATAGATTATATGGAAGAGTGTTTTCTGGAGGAATTTGGCCTTGTACAATAACATTTAATGTTTCTGTGATTGCTAAAGCTGGATGATTTTTCACAGAAAAGTGACTAGGGACTTCTGCCTACAGTTCTCTGGCATAAGTAGAAAGTCCTATTGGCTGAACAATTACTAACTGCCCCCACCCATGTTCCTGTGCCCCCTCCCCATCTCTCAGCTTTCCTATTTGAAAGTACACCTCTAATTATTTTTTGATTTCTGAGTAAAACTTCTTTTGTGGGGGATGTTTTCAAGATAATGTAACGCTAGTCCCCCTTCTATGGCAGGAGTCCCCAACCCTGGGCCATAGGTAGGTACTGGTCCATGGCCTGTTTGGAACAGGGGACACAACAGGAGGTAAGTGGCCAGTGAGCAAGTGAAGCTTCATCTGTATTTACAGCCACTCACCATTGCTTGCATTACAGCCTGAGCTCTGCCTCCTGACAGATCTGCAGTGACATTAGATTCTCATAGGAGCTCTAACTGTACTGTGAACTGTGCGTGCAAGGGATCTAAGTTGCAGGCTTCTTATGAGAATCTAATGCCTGATAATCTAAGGTGGAGCTGAGGAGGTGTTGTTAGCACTGGGTAGTGGCTGCAAATACAGATTATCATTAGAAGAGAGGTTTGACTGCACAGAGACCATAATAAATCAATTGCTTGCAGACTCACTTCAAAATGCTATCAGTGAGTGGCAAGTGGAAACAAGCTTAGGGCTCCCACTGATTCTGCATTATGGTGAGTTGTATAATTCTTTCATTATATATTTCAATGTAATAATAATAGAAATAAAGTGCACAATAAATGTAATGTGCTTGAATCATCCCAAAACCATTCCCCCGCCCCTGCTCTGTGGAAAAATTGTCTTCCTGGTGCCAAAAATGTTGGGGACTGCTGTTCTATGGGATCCTCAGGTAGTCCTCAGCGATTGTACACTTTTGCACTACTCTCTTGGAAACACAGTAGCTCACTCCCCACAAAGCCCTGGTTACTTTTCCTCTCAGAAACCACTGCAAAGCAAAAAGGAGAATGAAAAACAGAAGTAAAAATTTAAATGTAAACAAACTAGGTAACATGTGCAACCATGAACATCAATATAAACGGAAAGTCAGACAAATTCAGAAGAGATCAAACAGGAGTAGGAAGAATGCCAAGCATAGTAGATGGTGTGATATGTTGCAGAGGTTCCCCTTCAGGACTGAAGGGCTTGTTTGCCCCAGCTTCTGAAAGATTGCCCTCAGCTGTCAATTTTCTGTGGTTAGCCCTTAAGCAGAGTTAGCTGCTTCACCCAAGGTCATGCCCCTCCTGGGGTAGCTGACATCCAGTGAATGATAGATGAATGAGTATAAAGGTCTGGCTTGCATATTACAATGTGAGACCCTTTGGTGCTCCATCTGAATTTCAGAGCTCCCTGCAGGGTTGGTTAAATCCTTGTTGTACTTTCACCATAACCTAACTTCTCCTTCTTCCTTCCCTGTGTGTACTGATCCTGAGTTCAAATGCTAATCTCAGGCTCAGAGTCTTTTGCTTGGAAAACAACCCATGGCCCAAGTAAGAAATATATAAAAGAGGAAAATGACTGATCTCATTTGATGGGTGCAACAGTCCCAACACCAAATGTATCTTGGGAATTTACTCCTTTGTACGCTTTATATTTTCACTTCATCTTAAAACTGTATTTCTCTACTATCTTATTTTTTATTTATTTTCTCAATCTCATTTCATTTTTCTGTTTCTACTCTTTTTGCTCATTCCTTTAGAATCAGGCATCTTGAAATGATTTCTTATGTGTTCCTGCATATTTTGTACTTCAATGTTGCTTTTGCCCCTCCACTATTTTGGAACAACTATTTGCAAGATAAGCAAGGTCTGGAAACCAGAGGATGTTTATCAGTCTGTATCTTCCTTTTATTTTGGCTGCATTTGACATAGTTGAACATGCCCTATTTTTAAAGTAAACTTTTATTTAGAACAGTTTTAGATTCACAGAATTCTTGTGAAGATAGTATAGACTTCACATCCAGTGTTCCCTATTATTAACATCTTACATTAGTATGACATACTTGTTATAATTAAAGAACCAGTACTAATACATTATTACTAACTGAAGTCCATACCTTATTCAGATTTTTTTCAGTTATTCTGTAATGTCTTTTCTGTTCTATGATCTCCCGCAGGATACTACCTTTTATTTAGTCATGTCTCCTTAGACCCCTCCTAGCTGTGACAGTTTCTCAAACTTTGAAAATTTTGAGAACTATACGTCAGGTATTTTGCAGGATGTCTATCAATTGAGATTTCTCATAATTAGAGTGGGGTTATGGGTCTTTGGGAAGATCACAGAGGTAAAGTGCCATTTCATTACATCACATTATGGTACATACTATCAATATGATTTATCGTTGTTCAGGTCGACATTAATTATCTGGCTAGGGTACTGTTTGTAAGGTTTCTCTACTGTAAATTAAATCATATTTTCTCTCTTTTCGTATTATACTCTTTGGAAGGAAGTCACTATATACAGCCCACACCTAAAGAGTGGGGAGTTATGCTTGACCTCCATGTGGATGGAGTATCTACATAAATTATTTGGAAATCTACATAGGGCATTTCTTCTAGTTTCTACCATTTATGTAATTATTAAATCATTTATTTATATCAATATGAATTTATGGATATTTGTTTTATACTTTGGGTTAAGATTCAAAATTACTTTATTTTCTTACTTAAAATATTCCAGCTTTGGCCACTGGGAGATCTTTCAGTTGTCTCTTGTATTGCTTTGACATGTGCTCATCCATGTGTGTTTTTTGAATAACTTTCCTAATTTCTGGCACTACAAAATGCTCCTGGATCATCTTGTACATTAACTGCCCCTACCCTGCAGTCAACCATTTCTCAAAGAAGCCTGACTCTTTTTATTGGAGATGGATATTAGAAGCCAAGATATAGGTTCTAGGTTGCTCAGCATTTCTTTTTATGAAACACAGTTCTCTTAGTTTTTGTGACAATATGCTTTCCCTCTGTCATTGCCTCTCCGACTACTTTCTAAATCTCCTTTGGATCCTCAGTTTCCTCTTCCAATCTTTAATTACTGGAATTATTCTTGATGGTTCCTTGCAGGATACTCTTCTGTTGTCAATCTGTAACGCTTTTTTTTTTTTTTTTTTTTTTGGGGGACACAGGCCCCCCCCTTTTTTGGCCTCCCCATACTGGAATTATTCTTGATGGTTCCTTGCAGGATACTTTTTTGTTGTCAATCTGTAACGCTTTTTTTTTTTTTTTTTTTTTGGCGGTACACAGGCCTCTCACTGTTATGGCCTCTCCCGTTGTGGAGCACAGGCTCCGGACGCACAGGTTCAGCGGCCATGGCTCACGGGCCTAGCTGCTCCGCGACATGTGGGATCTTCCCGGACCGGGGCACGAACCCGTGTCCCCTGCATTGGCAGGCCGACTTTCAACCACTGCACCACCAGGGGAGCCCTGTAATGCTTTTTGAGTTATTTCTCTTAATCTTCTTTCAGTTGTCCCTTACTCTATTTAATTCATTTTCCACAACGTGACTAGAATGATGGTTTAATTTCCTTTAGGATAAAGTTCAAAATCCTTAAGAGCGCATAGGTCTTTCATGACTTGGCACTAGGGTCTTGCCCAAGACTTGTCCTCCTGACTTCACTTCTTGTCCTTCATACTCCCAAAATGGTGAACTTCTTTCAGTTTCCTGCGCAGAGCTGCTGGGTTTTCTATTCTATTATCACAGTATTTTGTATCTTTTGACCTCTCTTGTGAACACTTTTCTTTCTTATCTCCTTCCTGTTTGTTGGGAAAAATCTAAAATTTCTACTACAAATCTTCCTTGTTTCCCAGTGTTAAATTAAAGGCTCCATAAATTTGTTTCCCAATCATATTCCCCCTATTAGGTTGGAGAGCCCCTTGTATGAGACTCTGAGATTCCAGTTCCCTCACTGAACTATAACCTCCGTTCTCTTGTTCCCTGACAATTTTTGGTGTCTAGGACACTGGCTCATGGTGGCCAGTTGATAATAATTGAAAGACTGAAAGAGAACAGATAAATAGGGATGGAGATACAGCTATAGCTAGAGGCTATCACATAGTCAGAAACAGGCTATTAGGCAACAACATAGGTATTCAGAGAAATATAAGGTGTGTTTGCTTTCAAGAAGCTTACATACTTACAAATCAAGATCTACATGTAGGAACCAGAGATCTCTGTATCTATATAGACTGCTATGTTCCCATGAGAGGCATATAAGGGCTTAGAGAGAGCAGAGGTCTCTGTTGGTTGTTTATGGTAGGGAACAGCTTCGGGAAAGAGATGAATCTTAACCTTTGTCATAAAAGATGACTAAGATTTGAGTAGACGGAGCAGGGTGAATGAGAGGAATGTAAACAAAGTTTTGGGGGCTGTGATGAGCTTCAAGGTCAGTAAGAGATTGGTTTGGTGGCAAGAAGAGGTCCAAGTCAGGAAAGTATTTCTGTTTGACTATTTCTCTTAACCTCATGCAACTTGTTCTTAGCCTCTTAAGAAATCTCAACTTGAACATTATTTCCACATTTATAAATAATGCTTCTGGCACAGTGGTTGAGAGTCCGCCTGCCGATGCAGGGGACACGGGTTCGTGCT
>NW_020174653.1:152813-162861 GCF_003031525.2 Neophocaena asiaeorientalis asiaeorientalis
AAAAAAAAAAAAAAAAAAAAATGCTTCTAATAACTGTTATTTTTCTTTATTTTTATTTTTTTATTTTCCTTTCTTCATTAGTGATAGAAGTAGAGCTACTGTCCCTTTGGAATAGCAATTTATCTTTGACATTAAAACAGGCTGATATGTATATATGTACAATCCAGCTATTACTTTTAATGCTGTTTATTAAAATGCAACAGTGGATTATCTTGCATTGTTTTTTTATAGATTTCTTATCCTTTGCATTTAGATGATAAAATATTTTGTGACGAGGATAATTCCAATTTGTGTCTCCATAAAGTAAGAAGAAGGTGTAAACATATTTCATTTGGACGTGTGAACTTGAGCTGTTTTGATCTACTTCTGGGAATTATATTTTTCTTAGAAGCATTGAATGTTTACCTTAATTGTCTGTGATCGACTTGATTTCAACTCTCCTGGGAGGGATGATTGCTCAGTCAACTTAAAATTATAAATCACGGGCTTCCCTGGTGGCACAGCGGTTGAGAGTCTGCCTGCCAATGCAGGGGACACGGGTTCATGCCCTGGAATCACCACATCTCAAAAGGCGTTTCAGTTAACATTGTTCAGTTATTATGCATTTTTCATGGTTTAAAAGGCTGAAACCTGATACTGATTTGAATGTATCTATTTTGGCATGCTTCATGATATTCATAAAGTTAGGATTTTTATACACCTAAAATTTTGGCAGAGAAGAGAAAAACTCTGAGTATATTTATTTGTCTATGAATTTTGATAGAAAAGAAAAAGGAATGTTCAAAGAGAAATCATAGGAGTGACTTTGTTGTAGGCTATAAAGCTCTATATGCCTGGTTCATTCTAGATAATGTATTTACTCTATTCTGGTATAATGAAATAAATCTTATGTTTCGATATTAACCTATTTCAAGACTTATTGAGAAACATGTATCTATTTACATACTGCATTTATTTAAATTTGTATTTATTTACATTATATATTATACATTATTTTATATTGTAAAAATAATACCTATAGAAGATACCGAACTATTAAAATGCAAAGAGCAAGAGTTAAAAAAATCCCACCAGGACAGCATCACAGATAATGCTTAAATGTGTTATTTTCAGTCTGTTTTCTATGCTAATAGGTGTATGTTCTACTCATTTTTATCTCAGAACTCAGTATATTATTTACTTATTTTATATCTTGCTTGTATCTGGTTTTGTTTGAACATATGCTCTACTATGCGTATCTAGATCAACTACAAGACAGATGGACAGAACAAAAATTCCTACGATTTGAGAAATTCTTAGGACTGGAAATGCTGAGAGGAGATTTATATTATAGCAATTATTATATCATGTATTACATCAGTAAGCGTGGTATAACTGAAAGAATGGGAACAAAAATGTGGAGAGGGAAAAAATTTAACATTAAAGATATAATTTAGTAGAATTAATGACACAAAAAAACAAAGGGTGTTCATTTAGTGTAATATGTTAAAATTGTCAAATTTGTTAGAGATAAAGTAAATGAATGCAAAATTAGCAGATTGGCCTAACACAGGGTAAAATAGGTGATTGTGGGAACCATATGAGCTTTGGGCTGAGTTAGGTTACAGCTGGTTTAAAGGAAAAAAGTTGAGAAAACCACTGGCCACCCTTGACTATTTCCAGAAGAATTCAACTACAGTAAACAGCAAAGTGCCAAGCAGAGTTAAATATTTCTAACCAGGATGGAAAATGAAGAGTGATTACTATAGATGAGGAAGGTGAGTTGAAAGTTTATAGCAGTAGGATATGGGAACTTCAGATCTGTAAGTGCCATTACTGTTGATGGGCTCAGCAAGCTGAAGTAAGGCTCATGGAAGGGCACCTTTTCATGAAGGATATCTTCTGCATAGAAATGGAGGTCATCTACCCTTCAGACCACCCAAACTTCAACCACCGCCAGAAGAAGTGGGTCAATAAGATCAGACTTGCTGTCTCCTTTGTTTTCTTTAAAATTTGCTGCATGGTCTATTTTGTTTAATTTCATACATTTTGGAAAGTTAGATATTTATTTTATGTTTATATTTAAATAAAAATATTTAAACTATTTTTCTAATATTATCATATTAAGAGTGACTGCAGCAGTATCTTTTGAGTTTCATCTATTTACAATGAAGACTTCAGCACTCATTTCTTTAACCCCTAACTTGATTTCAGATATTTGTTAAGCTGGGAATTTAGTATTAGATCAGTGTTCTTAAATGATTAGTTTTTATATTATATACATTTTCTTTTGTGCATATTCTTTATTCATATTTGCATTCACTTTTGAAACCAAAACTTTTTACTTTGCTTCTTAACATGGACATCAACCAGAAGAATTCTAATGTGGTGAAAGGCTGGGTGCACCAGGAGAGGCAATTAGGACCTCTTGAGATATTTTAAGAAAAAAGTCTTTAACAAGGGACTGGAAGACACATATTTGCAGGCAGATTTCCCCTAATAATTTGTGTGTCAAGTGGAGAGAAGTTACTATAGTAGATGCTCTTATTTCAGTATTTCAGTTTCCCTAATTGTGGTGTCAGACAGAATCTTGGAAGCACAGAGATACATAGGAAACTAATATGAAGGGAAGCTGATTAATTATTGAATGTTCAATGAATTGAGTTTGGAACTAGTTTTTTTTTTTTTTTTGGAACTAGTTTTTTTATTTGCTACAAAGGCACAAAGTGTCAGGCTGACTTCCAGGAGTAAATCCTTTCTCAAATATAAACTCAAAGAGCTTTAGCTGTCCTGAGGGATATGACGCCACCTCATTATCCAGAATTTCTCTTTCAGTATTTTGCTACATAAGGTAAATTACTCTGGATTGGTTGTGGTGTTCTTTGCCCTTCTATTAGGATAGATGATTATATGTGGATGAATTTGAGGAAACTCCAGGGGGCCAGTTCTCAAGGAAGAAAGGAACAAAGAGAACTTTGTAAGAAGAAAAACTTTTTCCTCCTTCCCTTCTATGTTCTTTGTCTGGCCTAATAATCAAATTGACGTAAGACAAGTTAACAGGAGAAAAACTAATTTAATTTCATACGTATGGGAGTCCAGAGACATGAAGCTCTCTTATAGTCAGCAATTGAGACTTATATGCCATTCGGAGCTAAGGGAAGGAGCTGGGGAGTCTGGGGCTTCAAAGGGGAGGGAGATACATCCAAGAGATATAGGAAGAACAAATATTTGGTATACAAATTCTTGCTATGCCATGCAGATATGTCCTTCTGCTGTGTCTCTG
The DNA here is from genome assembly GCF_003031525.2 of Neophocaena asiaeorientalis asiaeorientalis. Taxonomy (NCBI): domain Eukaryota; kingdom Metazoa; phylum Chordata; class Mammalia; order Artiodactyla; family Phocoenidae; genus Neophocaena; species Neophocaena asiaeorientalis. Next base: position 156,076 of record NW_020174653.1, read on the forward strand.
ATATTAGCTCTCTTCCTAGTATAGGACTTTTATCTAAATTCTTTTAGGCAGTTAAGAGAGAGATAAAAAACAAACAAATAAACAAAGAACAAAAACAAAACTCTTTCTGAGTCTGTTTGGCCTTGGTTATCTTTAGGTCAAAGTAATACACATGCCAAAATGGCATATTTGGGGGTCATGTATTCTGCTCCCTCTCAATGTCAGTTAAAGGTAAATGTCCTATCTGTAATGTTTTAACAGATCACCAATATATTCTATCATGTCAGTTATATTCTTTTGTTATGAAAACCTCAATCTCCTTTTCTCATATATCTGTGAGAAGACTTCAGTTACAACAATGCTTTGAGTCTTTTCTTTATTTCTAACTCATGGTTTCTCAAAAAAGGAGAATTGATGTATTGGATTGCTAAGATTGGCAAAGGGAAGTACTAGGCTTAACTCAAGTATTTCTGGATTTTTCCTTTTGGAACTGTTGCCTTGAGAGGGTGTGAATTCTACTATATCCTAATTTCCCTGCTTCCTGGTAGGAAACTAATATGTTGCTGTCTATCCTCTTACTCCTATAAATTTCTCGATTAATTGAAAACCAATAGTGGAAGGGATGTGAGTTATTTGGCCTCTGTTAACCTTAACATTTGTTTCAGAAACCCAAATCAGAGATGTATAGTTGATATGTCTAGAAAGGTCTACTTAGAGTCTTGTTTTTATCTTTGCTTTATAAAGAATCAATATTTACTGAGCTTACATGAATAAAAAGAAAATGAAATCAGATCTGGAAAATCATTAAAGTTGGAGAAAGTCCTAGAAATTTCTGTCTCCTCCACTCCCTACCTCTTGGTCACTCTTCTTTACTTTTAGCTTCTATTTCCTCTCTGTTCCTCTTTCCATTGAACAGCTTCCTATGTTTACTCATATTTTCTACTCAATTGTTGTTTAGACTTCTGCAAACAGGGATTAATATCAGGTGGTCTGATTGATCACATGCTTATCTCCAGAACTACTGACACTTGGCCAATACTATAGAAAGTTTTACCTGAAAATAGATGATGTTCTGTGATCAGGCATTTATGAGAAGGATGTGCCAATCTGTCAACACTGTTTAGTTAAAATAATTGGAATTATAACTTGGGTCAAGGACCTCTCAATTGTTAAAGTTGGTCAGAAAGCTCTTTCTAAGGTATCTCCTCCATGTGTTGACTTTGGGCTTCTTGGTGCTGAAGTGCTTTGCTTGCACACCTGTGATGGTTGGGACCAGGAGATAGACTGAGTTCTGTGTGACCCAATCCATAAAAGGGAGGGCAAAGAAACCTGTGTCTGCAGACCCCTCCCAATGTTTATTCTTCTTTTACTATTACTGACCTATACTTTTTGCCTGCAATAAAGCTATCGTGTGAGTATAAACTCTGTGAATCCTGTGACTCCTTTTAGCAATCAAGCACTTCAATTGATTAATGTGCAATTAACACAGCTTACCATGGCACAAAACTCTCCTTCACAGCATCTTCCACTTTATCTCCTATCACTAATGGATTCAAGTGTTCTTGGTTCAGATTTACAAAGGCACCTGACTGGCTCAAATCATTTCTTTCTTTCTTTCTGTTTTTTTTTTTTTTTTCTCTTTTACATGACATAGACTATTATTTTAAAAAAAAAAATTAGACTGTGGATTGGCTGCCCTTGAGTAGTCTCTGGGGTAATTGTTTGTGTCCAAAGATCCAAAGTCATGCTATGCAAAGCATGACCTCCTAAGAAGCAGGAGTTGTGAACCAGGCAGTTTCACCTTACATACAGGTATATCTCTGGCAGTGTTCTGAGTCTGGGCTGCACAATTCAAATATCTGTCTGTACATATACATCTAATGCCAGATATCTACTTCCTTAGCCAGCAACTGAAGGCTCATTTTCCTCTGATTTCTCATCATCAAGTCTGTTTCCTGATTTGATAAATATTTATCAGATGAGTGAATATGTTTATTCTGTATTGGGCAGAGGCTGTCTACATTTCGGTCAGATGAGCTCATGATGAAACTAGGTAGTCCAAGATGAGAAATAGAGGTGGTCTGAGCTCATATATAGGAGATTAGTTTGGTTGATCAGCTGATTCTAACCCTGAGAACTTGAAGATAAGTCTGGGTATGGACAGGGAATAAGCCAAAGAGGAATGTGGTCATGGATGAAGCCAAGAACTTCTCACCTGGGAATCACTGAGGGCTTTGGAGGAAGGTCTGAGATTTTCACTGTTGCAAATAAAAAGTAAGTGGAAGTTGTGTGACATGGTAAGTAGTTTTGGTTGCTTGATAGCCAGGGAAACCACGTAGATGTTGAGACAAGTGGCCAAGATAAGAAAGAAAAATGGAAAGTTGAAAATAGCCAAAGAGAATAAGCATTTACTATGTGTCACGTACTGTTCTAAGAGCTCTCCTTATATTAACTCATTCAGTATACAAAAAAGCCACCTGTGATTATGGTTTCTCTTTTTATATTCCTCATTTTTAAAATGAGGAAACTAAGTAAGAGAAGATAGGAAACTTGTCCAAAGTCATATAACCAGAAAGTGGCAGAGTGAGGACTAGGCATAAACAAATTTGGAATCAGAGCTTGTGCTCTTAACTGCTACCCTAAACTTTCTCCTAAGCCTGCTTATAAGATGAGTTCTATTAACACATGTTTTGATAAAAATTGCTCTAGAATTTTTGGTCCTAAAAGGATCCTATACTTTGGGCTAGAGGTATGGCAATAGAAACTTTCTTTTGAGACTCTAGCCACTTGTATTTCACTGTCAAGCTATTACCACACAAAGTCCAGTTACGATATTCTTCTGAGTGATCTATTGTATTTTTAATCAGTCCTCCAGCATTTCACTGTAGTCATGTTGCCATGGTAGGAAAAAAATGTTACTTAAATGGAATATTATTGATTTAAGATAATTCTTTTCTCTTGTAACTCATATGTTTGTTCTGGCTGTTCTTGCCAACAACCCTAAGTGATGAAGTTTCATGTTTTCCTAAAGTGAGTATATTTTTCAAAATCAGTCTTGTGTTTTCATTATTATCAGATTAGACTTGTTGATTCCCTAATGTAGGGGGCATAATCTTTTTCCTCTACACTTCTAGATTCTTTTGGCTGGTTTAATAATTAAATTGACATAAGACAGATTAACAGGTTAAAAACAAATGTAGGGCTTCCCTGGTAGCACAGTGGTGAGAGTCTGCCTGCCGATGCAGGGTACATGGGTTCGTGCTCTTGTCCGGGAGGATCACATATGCGTGCGGAGTGGCTGGGCCCATGAGCCATGGCCACTGAGCCTGCGCATCCAGAGCCTGTGCTCCACAATGGGAGAGGCCACAGCAGTGAGAGGCCTGCGTACTGCAAAAAACAAAATAAAACAAAACAAAAAGAAACAAACAAACAAAAAGAACAAATGTAATTTCATACATATGGGAGCCACACATAGACATGAAAGTGTCCTAGACAGTCAGGCAACTGAGGCTTAAATGCCAACCTGTGCTAAGGAGGAGGGAATAGGGGTCTAGGATTTCAAAGGGGAGAAAGACAATTCACAGGAAGATGGGGAGAACATATGTTTGGTAAAAAAATATAGTTGTCATGCCCTGCAGAGACAATGGGACACAGAGAGGAATTTGAACAAAACAAGCCTTTCCAAGTTCCCTCCAGCCCAACACACAAATCCCATAGTTATAGTTATCTTTGTAGTTATCTTTGGTGATAGCTCTCTTCCTGAACAAGGCCCTCTATCTAAATTCTTTTAGGCAGTTAAGGGGGAGGTAAAAAGTCTTCTTGAATTGTTTGGACCATGATTGTTTTCAGTTCAAAATAATCCACATGCCGAATTGTCATACTTTAAGGAGGCTTCTTCTGAACCCCTTCACTAATTTCCTCAATGACAGGGCTAATATCAGGAGGCACCTACATTCTTAAGTCCATTATCCTTCACTTAAAGAAGCAAAGCTCAAAATAGCATTCCTGTGAAGTTCAGTATTTCACTAATAAAATGATGACCTGCCTTACTTTCTAATCATGTGTTTCACTTATGATGGGATGACAAACTCAGATCAATTTTACTGGATCAATGTGATAATAAGAGCTGACAATTAAATAATTATGTAATATGGTATGTCAGACACTGTGATAGGCATTCCACAAATTCCTGAATAATATTTTGAGGTAGGTTTTCATAGCTATCTTTTATAGATGATAAAATAGACTTAGAGAGTAACATATCAAAGGTCACATCAGGATTAAACAATGAAGCTGAGATATGTTCTCAGGTACCTATGGCTCCAAATTCCATAATCTTTTTTTTTTTTTTTTTTTTTGTGGTAAATGGGCCTCTCACTGTTGTGGCCTCTCCCGTTGTGGAGCACAGGCTCCGGACGTGCAGGCTCAGCGGCCATGGCCCACAGGCCCAGCCGCTCCGTGGCATGTGGGATCCTCCCGGACTGGGGCACAAACCCGTGTCCCCTGCATCGGCAGGCGGACTCTCAACCACTGCGCCACCAGGGAAGCCCCCCATAATCTTTTTTAAACTGCTTTCTCACCTACTTATTTATTGATGATGAAATGGCTTGTAATAACAAGACATAAAAAAGCTAAAGAGATTGTTTTATTTAATCTCTAAAGAGTTTCACCAATAGACAGTGTTCATAATACAACTAGAAAGTTCTTGTTCCACTGCCTTTAGTACTGTGGGTTTAGTATTTGTATTAGAGTGCAGTCATTATGTGAAGAAACTTGCCAAAGCCATTTGCTGAAACCACAGAGATACTATCAGTGTGAAATACCCAAATATTTACAATATATTTTCTTCTTTTCCTTGGATAAAATGTTGTCATAAAACATCAAAATGCCCTCCTAAAGATAGAAAACAACCCCAAAGAGGGATAATTGGATGTATTATAGCCTTAAACACCTCAAGCCTAATCCAGCAGATGAGTGATAAACAACGTTTTTCTCTCCCTTGAGATCTGAAGGAGTTAATTGCTTTTCAAACAGGGAACAGTTTACTACTATAGAGCAGAGCGATTAAGTGACAGTGGATTTTGGAAGGTTTTATGCTTGAAATACTTGAATATAATGGAATTTTATCTTCCTCTTACAAATGTCTTTTCCCTGTTTTATTTTTCTCCTTAAACATGAATGATAGGCTATTAAAGGTTTTCTTTGGGGGAAAATATTTTTGACTGGCATTGTTGTGGAAACTTGATTTAATCAAAGAAATGCCAAGCTGATAACCACTCTCATTTCGTTGTCACAGAAAATGAGTGAGGAATTATAGGAGAATGCTCCCAGATCTTTCATCAGTAACATAGACATTTTTAATAATGTATAATAGTAGCTCTCATTGGTGGGGAGAATCAAGAACATGACTGTGTACACAATGTTTTCTAGGTAGATCTTTTATGCAACCTGCCTTAAATAGTCTCCGCCTTTGACTTATTTAATTACCTAGTTGGATTAGCACTCTTCTACGCTAAAAATGTATTACTTTTAGGAATTGAAATGAGAATCTCAATGAGATATCTGCACTCTAATGTTCATTGTAGAATTATTCACAACAACCAATGTATAGAAACAACCTAATGCCTATTCTATTGAGGAATAAATGGATAAAGAGAATGTGACATATACATACAATGGAATATTATCCAGTCTTGAAAAAGAAGGAAATCCTACCATTTGTAACAACATAGATGGACCTAGAGGACATTATGCTAAGTGAAATAAGCCCAGCACAGAAAGACAAACATTTTCTGATCACATTATATGTGGAATCTAAAACAGTCAATCTCAGAAACAGAGTATAATGGTGATTACCAGGGGTTGGAAGGAGGGAAAAATGAAGTGGTGATGGTTGTAGGGTATAAAGTTTCAGTTATGGAAGATAATAAGTTCTGGAGATCTACTATAAATCATAGTGCCTATAGCTAACAATACTGTGTTGCATACTTAAATTTTGTTAAGAAGGTAGATTTAATGTTAGTTGCCCTAACCACACACACACAAATAAATGATAATAAAAATAAAAAGGATGGAAGGAAACTTTTGATGATTGTGGGTATGTTTATGGCCTTGATGGCAGTGATGGTTTCACAGGTGTATACATATTCCCAAACTCATTGATTTGTATTCATTAAGTATGTACAGCTTTTACATGTCAATCACACTTTAGAAAAGCCATTTTTAAAAATATACTGTAATACTTTTATAAAATCTCATATCTGTGTGAGAGGTTTGGAATCTCCTAATCCTGAAAAGTGTGTTCCTTAGTATGGATTTATTTAGATAGACAATACCTAAAGCTTTACGTAGCACAAGACATAAAGCAAGTGTTAAATATATGCTTGCTGAAGAAATGAATATAAGGGGCTTGAAGGCCAGGCAGACAGCCTAAGAAAAGGCAAAACAAAAGAGAGACCTGAGGGCTCTGCCTAGATGAAATGTTGCCTGGGTCTAATTCTACTTCTTATAATCACTCTAAGGAAACTCTCTTAGCATTTAAGAGAAACAGATAGGACTAAACCCTGGCAGCATTTAAGTTAGATAAGGACTGACTACAGAGTGCTAAAGACAGAGCCAATTTATGGAAAGAGTGACCCCAGACCTCCAAATTATAATTAAAGGAAAATTGTACCAGACCAGTTAAAAAGCAATGAAGACACTATTCAAGATAAATAGAGGTCAAACTATTTCAATAGGGGAGAAAATTTAACTCAACTCTGCTGAAATAAAAGATGGGAGGATTCTTTTTTTTTTTTTTTTTTTTTT
>NW_020174653.1:163000-217662 GCF_003031525.2 Neophocaena asiaeorientalis asiaeorientalis
TGGGAGGATTTTTTTTTTTTTTTTTTTTTTTTTTTGCGGTACGCAGGCCTCTCACTATTGTGGCTTCTCCTGTTGCAGAGCACAGGCTCCAGATGCACAGGCTCAGCAGCCATGGCTCACGGGCCCAGCCGCATGTGGGATCTTCCCGGACTGGGGCACGAACCCATGTCCCATGCATTGTCAGGGGGACTCCCAACCACTGCGCCACCAGGGAAGCCCAAGATGGGAGGATTTTTTAATGCTGGCTCAAGTTAAAGGAAAAGTGCTAAAGGACATTTGTGGGGAGGTTGGTCAGTGGGAATAGGCCATCTGTGTTTGTAAATTGTTCCTCACCAAAGGTCAGCTCCCACCGTCCCTCAGAAGCTGGGGGATAATGGCCTTAGCTTTCTCCATGATTACATTTCAGAGGGATGAGTACCAGAATCTTGAGAATGACTGCCTGGGTTGTAGAAGATTCATATCTCAATGGGCAAAAGAAAGAACTTAAAATTACAAGTTATCTAAAGTTAACGCTCTAAGAAAAGGGAGATCAGGGGCCTATAGTCAGGAAGAGCCTGCCTAACATTTAGTCAAACTGAGGGTAACGTTAAAATCCTCTTGGTTCCCTCCCTCCCTCCCTTCCTTCCTTTCTTCTTTGTAATTGTAAAGTTACCTTTAAGTACCCATAATATAGGAAAGAAAATTTTACTAACAAACCAGAGAGGAATGGACACCACGTTGGGTCCTCAAACAACAGCATTGGCCCTTGGATTTCTGTTCTCCTTCATTACCTGGTAGGAATCTCTTTACATTCAATAGACCTGGCCTTAGAGGCCCCACACTATGCTTCTAAGGGACCTGTTACTGAACAAGGGCCTTAACTCATCATTACTAAAAATAATAAATTTGGTTTACGGGTGCAAAAATATTAACTAATCTCTTCCACCCTTCTTTTCTCACTACTACCAAATGAGACAGGAAGACAGGATTGTAGCCATCTTGGAAAAGGACAGGGAACTACCTTGAGCAAACAGTACTAACAAGCCCAGTAAAACAAAGTGTGTAAAGGCTTGGGCTTCTGAGACCATAACAAAAGACCCACAGGAGTAAAAGATTAGCTCTATCTCTGTTCCACAGATGTATGTTCAGTTTCCAAAGGACAAAAGTGGGACTATAAATCTACCACATAACAGAATCAGCAAACTCCCAGGTCCCTGAAAGATAGACACAAAGTCCTGAAGCACATTCCTGAGTTGTTTTTGCAGGAAGCAGCCCCCCACCAGATGAAAGCAGTCCCCCACCAGCAAGTCAGCTTGCTGCTGACTGCCAGCTCATAGACCAGTTAAAACCAGAAGTTGATGATGCTCAAAACTTCACCTTGATGCCAACCAGTCCAATAATTGAGCACACGCTGATCAGTCACCCTACGGCCCCCTTTCTCATGCTGCCTTTAAAACCACTTATCTGAGAGTCCTCAGGGAGTTGGCACTCTTTCCACCTTCTCCCTTGTGCACAAGCTATCCTTTCAATAAAAAGCTTTGCTTGCCTAAGAGTCTTGTGGGAGTGATATTCACTTCTATGGTATTGCTGTCCAAGAATCTGGAGAGCTCCCGGTAACACAGCCAGCCTTCCACAACAGACTCATTGCCACTTTCCCCTTCTGCCTTGAAATGTACACAGTTTCTCTGACTGAGTTTGGACAAATTCTCCTGCCTCAGTATCAACAGTCTTTAATCCATGCCTAGCCTTGGAACAGATGGTCCAGCTCTCTTCCTTGGTAACCACAGTTTATTCTTATGCTGCTGTTCCTGCTGTTTGTAATCAGTCCTCCTTGAAATGATAAACAAGTATAAATGGCTAAAATTCAAGAACTCAAATAAAAGTGTGTGTCTGTGCATGTATACCAGGCCCCCCTGGTATACATGCACAGACACACACTTTTATTTGAGTTCTTGAATTCTTCAAAGAGAGAGAGAAAGGAGGGAAGGGGGAGCAGCAGGCTTGGGCTGCTTGTATGCATGTGGCAAAGGTAAATTAGAAGAAAGAAAGATAAGATCAAAAACACATATCAGTAACTGTGTTTTATTTGGTCCTTGGAAGTAAAAATCAAACGACATGAACGGTAGCCAGCTATATTTTTCTGGCTTTTTATTTCCATCAAATATTGCTGAAACTTTCAAAGTACACCCCCCCCACACACACACACACACCTCCCAGTCCTCTTTAAGAGATAACTTTGCTTCTTTGCTTTCACTGTCTTATCTTGGATCCTGCTGTTGTGAGAACTGTGTGCACTGGGCATCCCTGAGTGACCTCAACCCATTCTCCTGCTGGGAGCTGGGTTCTATACTGGTTGGAGCTGAGTTACTTCAGCCACTGGTGTGCCAAAGCTGAGTATTACAATGCTCTCTGCTGAGGACGGAATCCCCAGTGTCAGTGCCAATGCTCCAGTTTATACTTTCTCATGTTTATTTCCTCTGAAGAAGTCCCACATCATTTCACGCTTTTTGGAGTTGTAGTTTCTTCCTCTCCAGAACCAGATCCTAGCCCATGGGGCTGCACCAGAGCACAAATATGAATGATATATTCCATGCTATCATCAGAACTGCCTCTCTCCTCAAGAAGCTCATAGGGAGCTCTTCCCTGAGGATGACTTTTTATTAGGAGTCTTCTGTATCTTTCATGCAAATATATTCCTAGCAGAGATTCTCACAACAAACCTTTAGATACTACAGGAACTTGGTTAACACTCAAGATAAGATTCCGACATACATATCCTGAATTGTTCTTCTATAGCCAAGTTAACAGACGTAGGGATCCACATCTGTATGCTCTTGTGTTGATGCAAAGATCACAATTTAGCAGTTGTTGTTAATGATGAGATTCACAATGGGGGCAGGGAGGGAGCAGGCCATGTGCTTGAAATTTAGTTTCTGGTGTGTGCAATCCCACTCATGGGTGTAGGGAACAGAAGAAAGGTTGAGTTCTTCTAATGAGTCTGTTAGGAAATTTTAGCATCTCTCAGAGTGACTTTATTATTAGATACCACAGCTTGTTCTAAAAGTGGTACAGATAATAAATTCTTCAGAACAGAAAGAACACTTGAATATTGGGCAAAATTATAATCAAATATTAATAGTGATATGGCAGTAAATGATAGCCACTTTCCTGGAAATTAATTTTGTTGGAAGGATATAGAGAATGGAAAACAAATTTACGTTTGTCTTGCTGACAGAAAGTTCTCCACGTTTTTTCTTTTACATTTATATCAGTCATAATCTCCTACCCTGGATCCTGGTATGAGTCAGGACTTTTTCTTCAAGAGATGTTCTCTTGGTTTCCTACTGTTGCTGTAACAAATTACCACAAATTTAATAGCTTAAAATGACACAAATTTATTATTTTAGAGTTCTAGAGGTCAGAATGAAACCGAGCAGGACCCTGTGGGTCTCCTGGGCATGGAAGCCTTTTTGTGTCCTCACTTCTTGTTTGAGGAAATAGGTTTCAGCCTCCATGACCTTCCCTGTGTTCCAAAAGGCAGGCTCAAACTATTGCTAATCAAGGAAGGGAGAAAATGCAAAGATGAAGGAGGAACAGTCAAGAAACAATATTGTAGCCTTGGAATAGGGTTCTGACTCTGCCTCAAGGGATACATATAACAATACCTTTGAGCTCTTCTGCAGAATTATAACCCCCAACAAATGGAAGATGTTAACTAGTTGATGAAGCATTCTTCATTCCAGAGAGAAGGTCGCCAGTTTGATAATATCAAGAGCCACAGAAGCTCATCAGGAGATCACCTGAGGCCAGATTAAAAGAATGCAGGCCCTGCACACACCCTGATCCTTATCAGCAACTCTGCCCTTGAACCATTGCTATAAAACTCCTCACCATATTCCTCCAGTGCTGGGACACAGAGTTTGAGAGCACTGAGCCTGCTGTGTCCTCCTTTGCCTGGAAAAGCAATAAAGCTATTCATTTCTACTTCACCCAAAACTCTGTCTCTAAGATTTTATTTGGCACCAGTGCACAGAGGCTGAGTTTTCAGCATCAAGAAGGCTAAAATGGATTATCAGGTCTCCTTGGAGGTGTGGGGCCTTTAGGGACTTTCCACCCCCTCACTTGTTCCCGTAAACCAATTCTTCTCCCTATCGTGCGCCACTCCTTCTCCCTATCGAAACCAATTCTTCTCCCTATCGTGCGCCACTCCTTCTCCCTATCGAAACCAATTCTTGGAGTTTTTCAGTTGACGGGGACTTGCCAGACAGCGGGTAATTTTCCAGTTGCCCGTAACAGGTATACGCCCTAACCGCCACAATGAACAGACAACTATAACGGCCAGAAGGTGGGACAAAAGTTCCTAAGCCAATGAATTCAAAAGTCACCACATTTACCCAATCATTGTGAGAATATACCCGCCCTATGAGTAAATAAACCTATAAAAAGTATGTGATTCCGCTTTTAGGGGTCCCCATCGGCCTCCTGCGTGAGGTTCAGGGAACCCCGGTGCATCGGCTCCTAATAAACCTCTTGCGTGTTGCAGCGGCTCTCGACTCTTGGCGGTTCTTGGGCGAGTTGGAATCCCTCGTAGACCGCTTGGGTCTAACATTGGCTCTAGGAGAAAATCCATTTCCATGCTTTCACCGGGCTACTCATAGTCCAACATCACTCCAACCTGTTTTAGTCATCACATCTTCTCTGACTCTGACCCTCCTGCTTCCCTCTTATATTCTTATAAGAATCCTTATAATTACACTAGGTCCACCCAGAGAACCTCCTGAATTTAAGATCCTTATCTTAATCACATCTTCAAAGTCCCTTTGGCCATGTAAGTTAACACATCCACGGTTCTGGGGATTAGGATCTGAACATCTTTTAGGAGGGAAGGGAACATTTTTTTAAGACAAACCCAAGACCCAGTTGACTCTAAATCAACTGCAAATGGAATTTAATGGACTTATGTAAATTGATAAATCCAAAGAATGTGTATCTTAACTAGGAATCCAAAAAACTCATGAATCCAGTTTATGCCACATTCTTTTGGTTCTTTCTACTACTTCATTACTTTTAGACTCAATCTCACATGGAAGGATGATAGTGGCAGCCACTCCAGACCTCATATCCTCAAATATTCAAGTCCAATGAGAAAAATGTCTTTTCTTCCCAAGTTTCCCTACATCTCATCCTGTTTCATTGGCTCTGATTGCAGCACGTGCCCTTTTCTGAACTAGCTTTCATGTCTAGATGAGTGTTTTGTGTTCTTTGTTCTCAGTGACCTCATGTTTAAGAGGAGCATAATATTCAAGGTTGGAACCCCATGCACAAGGGAGCACAAGATTAAATAGCAAATAAAAAAACACCATGGCAGGGTGAGAGAGAGAAAGAGAGAGAGAGAGAGAGAGAGAGAGAGAGAGAGAGAGAAAGACTGCTGCCCTTCTTGAACAAAGGGCTCTTCATTTCCATTTTGCACTGGGCCCCTCATATTATGTAGCCAGACCTGATAATATTTATAGAGATTATGTGAAAATTTAAAGAGTTAATAGAAATAGAATATTGAGAATTATCTTTGGCATTTAACACTCAGTAAATACTAGTTATTGCTATCATCATCATCATCATTATCATAAAACATCTAGGGTCTTTTTAAAGCAAACATCTGATTGGAATTTTCTCAGACTCCACTTGTCAACATTAATTAGCCTCTTTTTCTCTTCAGGAAAAATATAAAAGAACTCATTATAAACCTGAGAGAAGGGGTTTAGATTGTAAAAGGAATTTTACTTTTTCTTCAATATCCAACCATCAGGCCAGATGTCTTAGTTGAGGCTACCAATGGGAAGCTACTTAATGAAGTTGCTTATGGTTTAATGATTTGTGTGGCATAAATTATTTGTCTTAATGTCATTCCTGGGACATTTTCCAATTGCTTCAGAGAATACACAGTAAAAAAAAAAAAACAAAAAAAACACAAAACAGAAATAAAACAAACAAGAAACGCTCTACCGTGTGATTCCGTATTCCCACAGCACCTAGTGAGAAATAGTCTGCTGCTTCAATTGTAGTTCCATCATTTGTTTTATTTTGAATACCTTCACAGCAAGACTCTTCCGTGCTGATTTACTTATTGCATATATGCTAAACATCCTGATAATTGCACATCCAGCTCACAATTGATTTTCCTCAGAACCCTCATTACACCTCTGAAAGTTCTAGTAATGAAAAAGTTAGAATGAGCTTTAATAAGCATTAGGGAGTCAAGCTTTCTTGGGGAAATAATTTATTTATGGAAACATGTTCAAGTGAATGATGCACAAGTACAGCATGATTATCAAAAGAGCTGGAGATTAGAAAAGATGAGTGAATCACAAGGACAGGGTGAAGGAAGCCATTAAACTTTAACATGACAAATAAAATTAACTTGCTCTTTAGGACTTAAAACACTAATACTACTTATGATAGCTGTAGAGTTCTAGGATTTGTTATGCCTGGACCAAAACAGAAACTAGTCAGTTTTCTTCTCCATTCATTTTGTGATGTGTCATTGGCTTGGTAGCCAAGAGAATAACATATTTGCAGTATTTCACATTGTCCTGGTAATTATGCTATAATTATTTTGAAGGATAATTTTTTCAGTTAGTATATGGACTATATTATGTGTTCTGATTATCTGATTTTACATATATCATTGATTCAAAATTGCTTTCCAGGTTTCCTCAAGTATGTTTTATTCCTGACTAGGTTACATGCTTTTTCCAGGCAAAAACAAATGTCATGTTTTCATCTACACACTGTGGTAAATACAAAACTGAAGACTGTAAGGTAATAAGTGCTTCACTGAAAACACAAACAAACCTTTATAAAACATTGGTCAGATATTCAATCATTCTTCAGTGAAGGAAATAGAATGAAATCTATTAGTATATGCTTAGCATATCCTATTAAATTAGAATTCATTACTTTCCTGAATGTCTTTTATTTTTTTGAACAATAATGATTTTCATATTCTCTGACAAGTAATGAGTTCTACTTCTCACAAAATAAAAGCATTACAATCCCCCTCATTTTAGCCTTCAGAAAATAAATTACTAAGTACCATTAACACTAATACTTTATAAAGAAGACTAAGGTTCCTTGGAAAGAAGTTCTTTCCTTAATTATTTTTCTAAAAACTCAGTCAAATGTCCAAGAATCCCTGTTTACAAAGCAAAAATATATTTTCTGCTGTTTCTTTTGACTGTATAACAGAACAATAAGGGCAAGTGCTTTTGGAGCCAGGGAAACCAGATTCAAACTCTGATTCTATCATCTGTGAAAGGTGAGCAAGTTACTTAGTCTCCCTAAGTCTCCTTCTCTGTCAAGTGCAAATAATCACATGAATGCATTTTCCTATATATATGTTTATATGTATTTATTAATTCAATAATGAAGGTAGTAGCTACAACATAGCCCTGGTCATTATTACTAATTCTGTCTAATCATAGGTAGGAGCGGATTGAGTTCAGAACTTTACTTTCTGGGTAAAGAAAGATGAGAATATGATACAACTTCAGTTCGCTGTATTAGAGGTGCTAAAAAGTGAAGTGAGAATGGAGTTACAAAAAGCATATCATATTGTCCTTTTAAAAATATTTTATATTTATTTATTTATTTATATATTATTTTAAAAATTTTTGGTCACACCATGCGGTTTGCAGGATCTTAGTTCCCTGACCAGGGATTGAACCCGGGCCACTGCGGTGAAAGTGCCAAGTCCTAACCACCGAAACTCCAAGGAATTCCCTAAAAATATTTTAGATTATCAGAAAAACCTCAGATAAAAGCAATTAACTTCTCTGGATATGTGTGGATCCTGGGCCAATCATTTCATCATTTTTCTTCAATAGAAAAAGAAAATGTGTATGTGTGTGCATTTTCTCCAAGTCTAGAAGGAAGAAGTTGAAATGTTCTTAAAGATGCTTGAAAAGGCCCCTGGTGAAGATCTTTTCTGTCTTAATCACTGGCTTTCCCTGTTAATCTCCCTTTTTTTTTATCATCTAGATTACTGTGGGCAGAAAGACATGCCCATGGGATCTTTAGCACCCTTCCCTTTGTGCAGAAGAAGAGAGGGCATTGGATCTGTTATATTTGGGCTTTAAGGTTAAGAGAGTTTGTGGGTTAAGTGCTCTCTGTTGACGAGCAGATGATCTGCTGAGTGGATCTCTTTGCTAAGACGGGAATAGGGGTATTAGCAGTTACTGTCCTTTTTCAGTTCCTCTGGTGGGACCTGACTACCAAGGGTTTGCCCAAGGGCTGAGGGGTTTAGTGGGATACTTGAAAAGAAGCAGAACTCTATGGGGCCTTCCTGTGATGAACCTCTCCCACCATGTCCTGTGCCAGATTCTTGTTTGTAGAAAAGCTGTAGTCTCCCAGATTTCCCCTGAATCACAAAAGCCTGGCTCAAGAATTAATGACTGAAAGGATGTGAGCATGTAGTGACAAAAGTAGCAGTTGGGCCAGGAGAATTGGTAACAATTTAAGCAGTAAACAAGTCATATGGCAGACAGAGAATCTTTAGCTCCTTGCTGAAATATATAGATAACAGTATCTGATGCACATTTCTTGAGTAGTTTTATAACAAATGGAAGAAGTTAACTGCTCAGTGACCATGAGCACATAGTCCCCAGACCAGGTGGAGCCTGAGGATTGATAATATTAACCCCTGTGACACTACCCTATTACCTCACTATCAACCAATTGTGCACAAGCTGATCACATACCCTGTGACTCCCCTCCCTCACCTGGCCTTTAAAAATGCCTCCCTGAAACCCACTGGGGAGTCCGGGTTTTTTGAGCATTAGCTGTTCCGGAATCCTTGTCTGGTGCCCTGCAATAAACGCTGCACTTTCCTTCACCCCAAGCTGGTGTCAGTAGATTGGCTTTACTGTGTGCCGGCAAGTAGACCTAAGTTTGGTTCAGTAACACTCTCAGTGTTAAAGCTGTGACAGTACCCCACGTTAGTTTTGCCTTCGTTTTCTTTGGTTCAACAGTGTGAATTTGACATATTTTTTCTTTCCTTTAGCTACAGGCAAGTAAAAACCTGTTTCTCCTCCTTGTCAACTTCTAAGAAGCCACATGAGATTTCCTTAGAATGGTAAAACATTTGATGATGCTTTATGAAACTTGTCCACTTTCCTTTCATTCTTTTCTCACATGTGCAGAATATGTTATTTTCATTTATATTTTCCACATGTCATATTCCATTCCTCTAGCCATTTGGCAGTTCTCTTTGGAATATAAACATGGAAAATAATATATTTCCCTTCCAACTTCAAATTGTTGTATCAATCATGCTCTTATTAAAATGATTTCCGACAATCTTTTCTTCTACTTTCATTTAGCTTCTTGCTGCACTTATTGATGAAGTCAAATATATTTTCATAGCTCTCTTCTTCAAACATCCTGTTATTCGTATGAATTCTCATTTAATTTTGTTCCCTTTCCTGCTTGGTAATTGCGCTTGAGATAGTGTGTGACCTCTAACCCTTTCTTTTTCTTACATAGGGTCTTCTTAGCTTGATCATGATGATTATTTAGCTTATTATTATCTGTTTCCTTAAGTTATTTAGTTTTATTTGTATCATTTCCTCTTTCATCACTGATAACTCCATGGTTCACCTCTTTCTCCTTTATTATCTTTGACTGTCTTTAGCATTCCTCCCCAAACTTCTCAATGACCAGAGTTATGGCAAATATAAGTTAAATGAGTCTAGGTAGCTAGATTTGTCTTCCTTCCCAGTTGTAAAAAGTTCTTTGGTTTATTTTAAATCATAAAACACAGAGGACCACTGTGGATATTTCAGAAAATATAAAAATACATAAAGTAAATATCATGTATCATCTTTCAGATTGAATAATACTCTATTGAATTAGAGATTACTACATACTCTGAGGCTGACAAATAGTAAGCACTTACTGAATTTTTGTTGTTAATACTATTATTGTTATTAAACAGTAATGATAAAAGCTGATTTTTTTAAAAAAAATACACTTTAAAATGTTTTTTTGTGAAGAAGGTAGATAATCTTTATTTTCATGGTGCATCTTTTGCTAATAATGATCTGATAGTCTAATCACATATTTCATGTTTTTTATAGGAAGAAAGTCCTATATTATTACTTTACATGTTCAGTAGTTTGGGGTTTTTCAGTAATAATAATGACTTTGCTTAATTATTCAAACTAATGTCTGACTCTTTTTACACTAGCCACCAAAATTTGCAAAAACTCTGGCCAGTTAGAGTAATTATTGTTATTTCTAACATGAATAATTATTTTTCAAATTAGGACAATATAAATTGATACTTTATGTGGAATTGCCCCTTCTATGAACAAAATTCTAACATCAAAAGCTGATATTTTCAAGGTCCAGCTGCCAAGATTCTTTCCTTATACCTTAGAAATATTTTTTTTTTTTTCTGTAAGAAGCCAGATAATAGATATTTTTAGTTCTGTGGGCCATACAGTCTCTGTCACAAATATTCAGCTCTGCTGTTTTAGTTTGAAAGCAGCCATAGACAATAAATAAACACTGGACTTGGTTGTGTTCTAATAAAACTTTATTTACAAAAGCAGATTGCTGCCAGATTTCTTCTGCAAGCTGTAGTTTAACAGCCTAGAGAACCCTATCGCCTTCATAATTTTGTTCAATTATGAGAACTACTTATTAAGCAATTCTTGTATAGCAGATATTATGTTATGGTGCTTTAAACTTGAATCTTTACAATAACTCTATTATGTAGGTATTATTATCCTCCTTATATTATTAAGGAAACTGAAGCACTGAAGCATAAGTTAATAGTAAGTGGCAAAACTGCCCTTTGAACCAGCCTTCTAACTCAAGTCTCCAAAGCCTAGACCTTGCTCTATATTCCTAAAAAATGTTTGAGTCCCTCATTACTAAGATGACTACTCACTAAATCTGTTACCACTTCCAAGGGTAGTTAAATGCTTAAATAATTTAATATTTAAAGGATTGATATTCTCACTAATATATAATTTTAGCAGTAGTACTTTGTGAAAGAGTGGGGTTTCTTTCTTGCTGTCTTAAAAGTATATTGTGGAAGCTGAGACCCAGACTGATAGACAATCTAGTCTATCTCTCTGCAGTTTATAAAATATCTCTAAATTATGAAAACAATGAATGAATTTTCTTTATTTTTTATTATTTTCTGGATTTTGTGAATATCAGACAAAGTATTCTCAAAAAAGCTAGAATGGAACAGAATTTGTAGCACACCTGGATCCAGTTGAAAAAAGGTAAAGTATTGATAGATTAAAAATAACTAAATTTAGTTTACATGAACTTAGTCTTAGGAAACTCTTGATGCTCTTGACGTAAACAGCGGCAGTGGGAAGAACTTCAAGTTATTCTGATATCTGGCTCCATCACATACTAGCACCATAGTCAAGGGTAACTTTCTTAGCTGGCCTGAGTCTCAATATCCTTAGGCATAAAATAAGGCTAATAATAACAACCGTATAGAATTATGGTGAGGATGAAATGTAAAAATTGTTATATTACAGAGCTACTATACCAATGTTTATGTAACCTAGATGTCCCTAAATCTTCCAGCCTTGCTAGAATCACCCTGTCTTATAAAATTTAAATAAAATGGCCCAAATCCTGTTTCACATAAGAAGGGCCAGTCACTTTTATCTTAGTATTACTGTGGTTTATTTGTTGTTGCTGCTGTTATTGCTGTTGTTTTGAGAAGTCTTATCTTTCTCTTAGTTACTTTTTGCACTCTGTTATTTCCCATTTGTGCTTCTTTATTGCTGTTTTCCTCTGGTTGCTGTTTCCCTTTCTTTCTTTCATATCAAACTTGATGGACACACAGCCTGAATTATGTGCATTACACTTTACTGAAGAGGAAAGGACCCCAAGTTCATCTCTCACTACCTGCCTCTCTCACCTGCCACCTTTTAAACTCTCCCAAGTCCATTCCTGATATTTTTCTAGGAAGAGCAATTCAACTCACTCCTGCTGTCTCCTTCCACACTATGCTCAGTGCTGGCCTCAATTTCTGCAGCCAAACAGCTTATTATTTTTTTTTTCCACTATGAGATACCTTTCCTAGAGAGGAATTTCCATTCTCCTAACAGGCAAAAGTAACTGCAATCACAGACTAATATCCATGCCCCCTTCTCTGTGACTTTATATTAATGTAAGAGAGTAATTTTTTTTTTTCTGAGGCTTTCAGTTAACAGCAATTGAAGTTCGATAGTGCTACTATAAAATTTTTGTTAGCTAGGACTTTACTAACATCTTTTCAAATAGATTTATGCATTCCATTTTTAAACCTCTGTCTTGTTGGAGTATAACACACATAATGAATAGTAAACAAAACAATAAATGTACAGTTCATTTAATTATACTGAAATAAACTCCTTTGAATATATCACCCAAGTCAAGAAATAGACACTGGCATCAACCCAGGAGACTTGCCTGTAACCTGTCTCAATCACACTGCATTACTTCCACCTCAAAGATGGCCACTGTTCAAACTTCCAACATTACAGTTTTACCTATTTTTGCAATTTTCTGTAAGCAGAACCATATAGTAGGGATTCTTTTGTATCTAATTTCTTTGCTATTGTGTTTGTGAGATTCACTCATATTGTATGCAGCTCTAATTCATGAATTTTAATTGCTATATATTATTTTATTGCATGAACACACCACTATTACTCTCTGATCTGTGGATGCATATTTAAGTTGTTTTCAGTATTTTGACTATTATGAATATGTTGCTCTGAACAATATGTCTATTGTTCACATATATTTGGGAATGAATATGAGTCTTAGGTCTTAGGTCATATGTTTGTACAACCGTGGTAATTACTGGCACACTTTTTTCTTGGTCACATTCCCGAAGTTTTTTCCTCTCTAAGGACCTAAGCTTTGATGTTCTGCCTCTGTGCTTTTGGCTTTATAGCTCTCACGTTCAATTACCAGCATTCAATTCTGTCTTCTCCTGCTAAGAATTGACAGCTCTTAATGACACAGCTCAGTTGGGCAACAGTCCTTTAAGCTGTGAGATCCAAAGCAACTTGCCTTTGCTAAATGAGTACATTTAACTTGTTTGGAAGACTCTGTCATTTTACTTTCTAAAGCTTACTTCCTAGGAAAGGGAAAACCATTGTCCTTTTCCATGAATTTGAAATTTTCATCTTATTGTATACACTCAATTAAAGAAAATTTGCAAAATTGCACTCAGGCCATGTACTACATCTTGTTTTCCTGCAGCTAGTAAAGCAAAATCCATCCATGCAATTGTGAAGAAGGTAGTTAGGGAGAAGTCAACACACTGCTATAGTCATAACCAAGGCATGTGATTTAGAGAATCTATATTAGAGGGAACCACAGGGAGTCAATTGCCATCTATCTGCCTCATACACATTTTAATTATACCACTAACTTCGGCAGGGAGATGTCATCTAGCCCTCTGCTAAGACACATTCTTTGTAAAATTAAAATTGTTCTCCTAGGAGGAAGTATACACATAGTGAGATGCAAACACAAAGACAGTCCTTATTTATTTAAAAGTAACTACTGAAATAAGATGAGTCAGGAGGAGATATATATATCATTTTATTTTTAGAATAGCCAAAAATTATGACTTTCAACATCAAGAAAATTATAAATTCCAGGCTATTAAAAAAATCAAACAAAAGAAAGCAAATTTTAATAGAAATTCAACATGAGAATTACCTTCTCTGTCTTCTGCTTAGCTTTTTCCTTGGAAAAAATTTCAATTTCAACATAGTAACTTTTTCAAGAGACTATTTTAAAAATTGGAAAATGCTTAGTTGAGATGGGGAAGGTGTTAGCTTATACAATTCGATCAGAGTAGGACCAATGTTAAGGTCATATTCAAGGAGAGACTTGGAGGAAGCAGGGTAAGTAGCCACCAGGCTAACTGTGGGAAAAGAGCTCAAGGCAGAAGAAATAGCAAGTGGAAAAAGCCATACAGGAAATTGTGTTCAGTCTATTCCAGAAAAACCAAGAAGGGCAGTGTGGTTGGGCAGAGAGAACAAGAAAGTGCATGGTAGGACAAGACATCAAGAGACTTAGTGGGTATGTCACACCTTTAGATTGTGTTCTGGAGTCACTGGGAGATTATAAAAACAGCAATGTGTGATTCTAACTTATGTTTGAGAGGATCACTCTACTGTGTGGAGAGTGGATTCAAAGGGGCAAGTAGTGGATGGGTTGTGAGCAGAGGTCTTTTTGATAGTCTAGAAAAGAAGTGCTGATGGCTTTGACTGGATGGGTATAGCCTAAAGAAGAGCCCCCTGGATGACTAAGTGGAAGAGTGGAGATATTATTTGCAGATGAAGCAGCAATCATCTTTATGGTCAATAGCTGTAGCTTGGCGGACACATCATGTAGGAAGAACCAAACTTATAGGTATCCTAACTGCCTAGACACTGACTAGTCTAGGAAATGTGACAGCCTCTCAGAGGAAAGTTTGAATCTTAGTAAAATCCCTTTCCTATGTGGCTGCCTCTCATTCTCAGTGGAGAGGAAGGGAAATCAAATGGACTGGATCAAAAGCCCATTCACTACACTTTGTAGAAGAATTTATCAAATAAGTCTAGAGACCAGGTGTGTGCTGGATTTAGAAAAACAATTTTTGCTCTTGAAATCAAGATAAAGGAATAGACAATCCATTGTAACATAAAATGAATGTAAGAATGTTTCCTTTCATTATTATATTAAGTAATTCACAAAACTTTTTCTAATTCCTGTAGCTTTGGGTTTTGCTGGCTTGGCTGTCTGGGTCCCTAACAAGAGAAGAAGATTTTCATTATAGGACACAGTAGTGATTCAATTTAATTGGAATATGGAGATTGCCATCTGAGTTCTTTGAGTTTCTTTTTCTACCTGATGAACAAGGAAAAAAGGAGTTGAGAATGATGACTGGCATATTTGAATGAGCCTGACTATCAATGGGCAAAAAGCAATGATGCCACGCAATGAAGTGAGCAAATAGTATGTCCTGGGGGCTCTCTTGGGGAAACTTTCTAGTTTACTTGTGTCCAGTGAGCAGTGGGAATGGAAAATTAATTCAAATTCAGACAGACTCACAAAAAGCACAGACGCCTCAGGAATGAAGTTTTGAGTCACGTCATGTGATGGGAACTGTTAATTTTCTCCTCAAAGTCATTTTCTACTTTGCCTTAGATGCATGGTGGTGCAACTAGAGACATTATTTCCCAGCTATCATTCTTATCAATGTACTGTGAGTGAAAGTGATGTCTTAACTTCTGTATTATGTACTTAAAAGGAAATCCTGTCTCCTGAGTGTCCCCCATTTTCCTCCTTGCCAGGCAGAAATGGTAGTGGCTGGAGCATCTTGGAAGCCATGTGTTGCCAGGTGCTCATCATGAATGAGCACTCTGCACTGTTCATAAAGGACAGATAGAGATTTAATATTTTTAAGCCACTGACTTATTGTTGGCTCTGTTTTTTACAGAAGCCTAAACTTACCCTTATAAATACAACTCTTTAGAAAAGAACCCTGGCAAGTTTAGGGCAGAGGGAATGTAGAAGAAGAAGCAAGTCACAATGTTAACACCTATGGTCTTGCAGAAAAAAAATCCATATTTTCTTCCTTTCTGTATAATGTACATATTTGTACATTTTAGCTAATGATTCTACTTTCCTCTCATTTCCCCAGCTATTTCATATAGCATGTTTTGGTGTCACTAACCTTAAAGTTTGCAAAGTGGGACAGTAAGTTAAGAAGAGAGGAGACAGCAAAAGAGAAATGACTACCATCCAGACATTCAGACTAAGATTTGGATAAAATAGCTGATGAGATTTTAGTTTTTCTCCTTTCATGAAGAAAATTATTCCCTTTCCTTTTTTATATGAGATAGGTTAGTTATATTAGAAATGAGTGATATGTGTTTTTGTAATTGATGATATTATTACTTTTTTAAAGTTTGTTGCTGCCCATCCAGTAGATGCATCTTAATAGAATTTTTGGTCTGGGGAAGCAGATCCTGGGAGGGGATTAGACATGTTGGGAAAAGTTCAAGGCTGTGAGTGCAGTGTTGGATTCAGAAAGATAGCTGCTAGAGCCTTCAGTCACTTATGCTCCCACACATTTCCATGGCTGCCACAGAGACTTTGTCCAAGCCCCTTCTTTTTGCTGTGCCAGTGACAAACACTCATCTTCCTGCTGACTTTCTGCCTGGCATGGTTGTCAGGTGAATCTAGGCAGTACCCTTCCTTTCAAATGCTGCTTATTCTCAGCAAATAGAGGCCCAAGGAGGACCCTCTCTCTGACTTTGCGTTGTTTTTTCTCCTCACTACTGTAATACTAATCTTTCCATGACAGTCTATCATGATCTTCTCTAGAAGGAAGGTTCGGATAGTGGCTAAAACTTCTGATTTCAAGTAAAGAAGACCTGGGTCCAAATCTTAAATCTGTCAAGCAGTAGCTACTGTAACGTTGGTCAAGTTATTTCATCTCTCTAACCCTCATGATCCCTGTGTTTAAAATGGCTCACAAAACCTCTTAGAGTTGTGAGAATTAAAGGAAATAATGAACGTATTAGCGCTTTTCACATAGTAAGCATTCAAGTGTTACCTACTATTACTCCTTAATGCTTGCACTTTTCTCAAGATAAGTGTTTCCAAAGGAAACTGTGGTTCTTTATTTTCATGTTTTCACTTGTACTGCATCTATTACAAGTGCCATCTTTTAGAAGAAGTTGACTCATATCATTTATACTAAGCAATGGGGCATGGGATTTGGACCTGGGAGTGTTAGACAACAAAGTACATCCTCTTAAATAATATTATCTTTACTGCCCCTAATAGTTTTCGTTATGTGGATAGTATTACTGTCTTTTTTTTCCCAGACCACTGCCATGCCTGCACCCCCTTTCGCCTCCTCCTCCCCACCTTCATGCTCTGTGAGCCACATCAATGGAGACCTGTAGCGATGGTACTTATATTCCTGACCCCTTCTTATCTATGAATACTTTAGTCCTTTAGAACAGAATATCTAAATGTCAAGTAACAATTTCTACATTCCCATACTCAGTTTGGGGGCATTTTTTCAGATTTATTTAAGATCTAGAGCAACATAGCCCTTTTCCGGTTGCAGGTTGTGCAATATGTTTCCACAGCTTTAGTTTGCTAAGATATCTAGGACTGGGCAGGTCTAACATGAATAACATCTTAGGTGACCAATTTCTTGATGGAAGAGATAATGTAGATCATTATTTCTCAAGTAGGTGCTATTGACATTTTGGACATTGCCATTAACTTTGATTGCAGAATGTTGAAACATAATTAACACCCTTGACTCCTATTCACTAAATACAAGTGATGCCCTCTCCTCTCTACTCCACAAGTTCCTATCCCCATACATTTCCAAAAGCCCTCGTGGGTGAGTGGGCCCTGGCTCTTACTTAGTGCCAATGAATAGGTAAAGCAATCTTGAAGTTAGGGGAAGGTCATGAGAGGGGTATGCAGTTTAAGACAGTCTTACATCATTGATGGGAGCGGAACCGGATATTTCCTGGGATAACAGATACATTTTTAAGGAGGTTATATGATGGAAGGGGTTAGAAAGAAAGCAGTATTGTCAAATATTAAGGGTCTGATTTTTTGGTAAGACTCAACAATGTTTCCCTGCCAAGGAGGCATTGGGTGACATCTAGGCAGAGGAGGAAAATTCTAGGGCAGGTCTGTCAGCAAAAATATGACTTTTGTAGTGTATGGACTATGTTCCAAGTCTGTTAAACTTCCAGTAATCACTTCATCTTCTCTCTAAAGATGTGAATGCTTCAGGTGATTACAGTGGTTTTGGAATCTAGATTGTTCATTTTGAAGGACCAGTGTTTTGTCAGAAAACTTTTAAATTCCCTGAAATTCAGGTGTTGTTTAAAAGAAAAGATCTATAATAAATGTTTGAAGTTTAGTTATGAGATTCATGCATTTTAAATTCCTTATTTTTCACTCTATTTGTCTGAGCATCTGTGTTGGGGAATTGTCCTTGGAGATAGAAAAGGAAAAAAATGCTTTATTAAAATGGAAAAATGTCCATATTAATCATTCATATTTAATTGGAGACCAGGTATGAAAATTTTTAATGCTGGAGAACTTTCTACCAAGTTGTTATGAGCAAGTGAAACAAGGATATGAAATTGAGTTGTAAACTTAACCATAAAGTTGACTGTTGCAAATGCTATTATACTGGGATTCTGTTACATCAGTGGTTTTATTTCCACATTCTATGCAGTATATTAAGACCTACCTTTTCTCATTGCGCTTATATCTTAATGGTAAATAGTTTCAGAATATCCTAGCAGTTAATAGCAAAAGTTTATAGAAAATATTCCTCCCCCAGAATGATGTGGTAAAATTAGTTTCATTATCATTAAGTTTGCTTATTTAAAAAATGTTGGAATGTTTGATGGTGGTGGTACTAGGTAAGTATCAGCTTCAAATCTTCCCTTCTTAGTTCCCTGGCAGAATTTCAATTGTACAAGCTTCTCATCTGGGAAATGTTTCACTTCCTGGCAAATTTAAATTATCATTGAATGCTATTCCATTGATGAAGGCCACCTGGAAATTATGTTCATTTCATGCTCAGTTGAATGGTGCATTGCTGCTGCTGCTGTTTAGAGAAGGAACCTGTGCTATGAGACTGTTCTTTAAAAACCTGGGCTAAGGATATGACTATGTTTTGCTCATTTCTTTCATTCCTCTCTTCTCTTTGATGTTATTCTAATGTATATGCCTTTAGTTTTCTGAATATTATGGTAATTTTAATTTTAGTTTCAGAATCTTGTTTAAACTAAATGATATAAACAACATGTAGAAGAACTTTTGTCTGAAACATCAGCTTCTACTGAGAAAGATTATGATATTTTCTTTGTGTTGTTTTCTTACTCTTTACAGCAAAATGTTTCCTAGTTAGTAATGATGTTATTTGAAGAAGGACAATGGTTACTCTAGGTTTGGTGAGTTGAAACACCAGTTGGATTATAAAAATCATCCCTTTTATTTAAAATAACATAATTTTTGAGCTGATATTACTTGAAAACTGAAATCCCTTTAGAATGGCATCATTTTGAGTGTTGTGGGTTGAGAAAAAAATATTTGTATATGTATTTGTAAAAAATCAATGAGAACATATGCTGAAGTTTATTCTTCTGTGGTCTAATTATATTTAAACATATTCAATAGGAAAAATAAAGGTTTACCTTTATGACTATTTCAGAAAAGACACACGTCTTCCAATACGATATTACAAGGTATAGGGCTTGAAATAACAAAATCTAACTGTATGCTACACGTTGAATGATAGCTTACAATTTGTCACTAAGTGCAAAATTTTAAACAATTTAATGTAAATAGGAAAGAAGAAAAGTTAGAACTCTGTTCACAGCTGCAATGAATCTCAACTTTAAGACTCATTATCAGAACTGAGAAATTAGTAAACTTTTGATCTGATAAGAATGAGAAGATTGTTAAATAATTCTCTTGAAATTTCATTACAAAATCTTGGAATACCATTGCATCAGCCATGGCACAAGAAGGTGCGTAACTCTAGGAAGCAATTCAATATTCCCTTGTGTTGGTTAGAAATAAAGACCCACGAAAGTACTTATGTTTTATATTCAAGTTCAAATTTTGTTTTTCTCCCCATATTTCTCTAAAATAATAATTTTGAACTTAATGTTTACCTTATTTTTTGTGATTCAAGTAGTGATATGGCCACTAGGCTTTCTTCTTCTTCTCAAAATACCATGTAAATCACATAAATTAAATAATGCATATTTTGGAGATTAATCCCTTGTCAGTCACTTTGTTTGCAAATATTTTCTCTCATTCTGTAGTTTTTTCCCATTCTCTTTGTTTTGTTTATGGCTTCCTTTGCTG
This sequence comes from Neophocaena asiaeorientalis asiaeorientalis, assembly GCF_003031525.2. Classification (NCBI taxonomy): domain Eukaryota; kingdom Metazoa; phylum Chordata; class Mammalia; order Artiodactyla; family Phocoenidae; genus Neophocaena; species Neophocaena asiaeorientalis. The sequence continues at coordinate 182,927 of NW_020174653.1, forward strand.
TGAAAAAGCTTTTAAGTTTAATTAAGTCCCATTTGTTTATTTTTATTTTCATTATTCCAGGAGGTGGATCAAAAAACATCTTGCTGCAATTTCAGTTAAGAGAATGTTCTGCTTAGGTTTTACTCTAAGAGTTTTATAGTATCTGGTCAGACATTTAGGTCTTTAGTCTATTTTGAGTTTATTTTTTGTATGGTGTTAGAGAATGTTCTAATTTCATTCTTTCACATGTAGCTGTCCAGTTTTCTCAGCACCACTTATTGAAGAGACTGTCTTTCTTCCATTGTATTTTCTTGTATCCTTTGTCATAGATTAGGTGGCCATAATTGCATGGCTTTATCTCTGGACTTTCTTTCCTGTTCCACCGATCTATAAGTCTCTCTTTGTGTCAGTACCATACTGTTTTGGTGACTATAGCTTTGTAATATAGCCTGACATGAAGAAGCCTGATTCCTCCAGCTCTGTTTTTCTTTTTCAAGATGGCTTTGGCTATTTAGGGTCTTTGGAGTTTCTGTACAAATTGTAAAATTTTTTGTTCTAATTCTGTGAAAAATGTTATTGGTAATTTAATAGGGATTGCACTGAATCTGTAGATTACTTTGGGTTGTATAATCATTTTGATAAAATTAATTCTTCCAGTCCAAGAACATGGTATATCTCTCCATCTATTTGTGTCATCTTTGATTTCTTTCATCAATATCTTATAGTTTTCTGAGTACAGTCTTGTGTCTCCTTAGGTAGGTTTATTCCTACATATTTTATTCTTTTTTTAATTTTATTTTTTTATTTTAACATCTTTATTGGGGTATAATTGCTTTACAATGGTGTGTTAGTTTCTGCTTTATAACAAAATGAATCAGTTATACATATACATATGTTCCCATATCTCTTGCCTCTTGTGTCTCCCTCCCTCACACCCTCCCTATCCCACCCCTCCAGGTGGTCACAAAGCACCGAGCTGGTATCCCTGTGCTAAGTGGCTGCTTCCCACTAGCTATCTACCTTACGTTTGGTAGTGTATATATATCCATGCCAATCTCTCACTTTGTCACAGCCCACCCTTCCCCCTCCCCATATCCTCAAGTCCGTTCTCCAGTAGGTCTGTGTCTTTATTCCTGTCTTACCCCTAGGTTCTTCAGGACATTTTTTTTTGTTGTTGTTAAATTCCATATATATGTGTTAGCATACAGTATTTGTCTTCCTCTTTCTGACTTACTTCACTCCGTATGACAGACTCTAAGTCTATCCACCTCATTACAAATAGCTCAATTTCATTTCTTTTCATGGCTGAGTAATATTCCATTGTACTCTAGTGGGCAGGTCCACATCTGGTACTGTGTTTTGGGGTGTCTGTGCATTTTTATTATTTTAGGCAGCTTCTCTGCTAATAGGTGGGGTTGTGTTCCTGTCTTGCTAGTTGTTTGGCTTAGGATGTCCAGCACTGTAGCTTGCTGGTCGTTGAGTGAAGCTTGGTGTTGGTGTTGAGATGGAGATGTCTGAGAAATTTTTGCCATTTGATATTATGTGGAGCTGCGAGGACTCTTGTTGACCAGTGTCCTGAAGTTGGCTCTACCACCTCAGAGGCACAGCACTGACTCCTGGCTGCAGCACCAAGGGCCTTTGATCCACATGGCTCCTCAATTTGGGATGATTCATTGTCTATTCATGTATTCCACAGATGTAGGGTATATCAAGTTGATTGTGGAGCTTTAATCCACTGCTTCTGAGGCTTTTGGGAGGTCTGAGGTCTTCTGCCAGCGTTCAGTAGGTGTTCTGTAGGAGTTGCTCCACGTGTAGATGTATTTCTGCTGTATCTGTGGGGAGGAAGGTGATCTCCGCATCTTACTCTTCCACCATCTTCCCCTCTGCTCTCCGAGGTGAAATCTTTAAACATACAGTTCAGTCCCTTGAGCCCTATGACAGTCTCAGCTGTGAAGCGACCGGGTTGGGCGCAGGGAGGGCAGTGATGTGCGGGGCCACTCGAGGAGAACGTGGTGTTGAAGGCCCACGTGAGGCCACCCGGCCCGGAGCTCGGAGGAGAACTGGGAGGCCCACTTCACCTGGAGGACCCTCCTGAAGCCCTCTTTTATTCCTTTTGATCTGATAGTAAGTGGGATTGTTTCTTTAATTTCTCCAAAATATACAAACAACTCATATAACTCAATATCCAAAAAAAAAAAAAATCCCAATAAAAAAATGCACAGAATATCTAAATAGACATTTCTCCAAAGAAGACATACAGATGGCCAAGAGGCACATGAAAAGATGCTCAGCATCACTAATTATTAGAGAAACAAATCAAAACTGCAGTGAGGATCACCTCACACCACAGCCATCATCAAAAAAACCTATAAACAACAAATGCTGGAGTGAGTGTGGAGAAAAGGGAACCCTCCTACACTGTTGGTAGGAATGTAAATTGGTACAGTCACTTTGGAGAACAGTATGGAGGTTCCTTAAAAAGCTAAAAATAGAGCTACCATATGGTCCAGCAATCCCACTCCTGGGCATATATCCAGAGAAAACCATAATTTGAAAACATACGTGTACCCCAGTTTTCATTGTAGCACTATTTACAATCGCCAAGACATGGAAGCAACATAAATGTCCATCGATGGAGGATTGTATAAAGAAGATGTGGTACATATACACAGGGAGATATTACTCAGCCATAAAACAGAATGAAACAATGCCATTTGCAGTGACATGGATGGGCTTAGAGACTGTCATACTGAGTGAAGTTAAGTCAGACAGAGAAAGACAAATATCATATGATATTGCTTACATGTGGAACCTAAAAAAATGGTACAAATGAATGTATTTACAAAAAAGAAACAGAGTCACAGATGTAGAAAACAAACTTATGGTTACCAAGGGGGGAAAGTGGGGAGGGATAAATTGGGAGATTGGGATTGACATATACACACTACTACATACAAAATAGGTAACTACTATGAACCTACTGTGTAGCACGGGAATTCTACTCAATAGTAAGTAATGAGCTATATGGGAATAGAATCTAAAAAGGAGTGGAAAAATTATTTACAATAAAAAATAACAATAATTCAGAATAAAGATAGCTAATATTTATCCAGTATCTATGATGTGCCAGGGAATATTTTAAGTATTTAATGAGTATTAAACTATTAATTATGCCTATTATCCCTGTTAGATAGGTATTATTGAGACTATTATCCCTATTTTGATAAAATATTTTATCATGTGCAAATTAGAAAACTGAAGGAAATGAAAGTCAAGTAACTTTCCTAAGATCACACAGGAATAAATGGCAGAGTCTGAGTTTAAATTTAAATCCATAGTCTTAACCACCATGCCATTGTGTCTCTCCAAGAAAAGAAAAAAAATCCATAATCAAGCTGAAATTTAAACGGAGGACCATCAGTAGACCAGACATTTTGGTAAGACAAAATGTGAATAAAATTTTAGTGCCAGAGGGAAAAAAATAAAGAAAACAGTGTCTCAAAGATACCAGTGACAGAGATGGAAACTGTCTCCAAGAGGTGCTAGCTTTGCACTGATAGATATTTGAAAGCTTTGGATTCAGATGTGTTAGTGAAGTTATGTCTTATTCCCTTCAATCATTTTCACAGAAAGAGTGATTATTATTATTTTTGTGTGTGTGTGTGGTATGCAGGCCTCTCACTGTTGTGGCCTCTCCCATTGCGGAGCACAGGGCCCGGACACGCAGGCCCAGCTGCCATGTCTCACGGGCCCAGCCACTCCATGGCATGTGGGATCTTCCTGGACTGGGGCAGGAATCCGAGTCCCCTGAATCGGCAGGCGGACTCTCAACCACTGCGCCACCAGGGAAGCCCTAGAATGATTACTATTTAATCCCAGGCTAAAATTAGACAGTGATATTTTTAAGAAATTTGATAATCTATAGATGAATGGCAAGGATTTCAGGTTTGAGAATGAATACAACAGAATAAACCTCTCCTTTTTTTGTCCAGCCTACCTAAGTCTTCCCAGTGGTGATCTGTAAATAAACTACATATGACATGCCCAACCAACATACAAAGAAGCTTCCATGTGACATTCACAACCAGTGGAAATATCCATATAATATATCCTAGCAGTATACCATATGACATCTCAGTGAGTGTACATAGAACCCTACCACACAATAAGCCCAAGCAGTACAGAGTGCCCTATTGCATGACATACTCAACTAATGTACATAGAAAACTCTATATGACATTCTCAACCAACGGACATGGAAATTGAGGTAGATCCTTGTGCTCTCCTAAAATGTGTTAGAAAGCACTCTCACATAGAAAAAGAGGAATCTTGCTATAGTTTAATCAATCTAATCCTTGATATGCAGATATTGAATGAGCAGTAACTACTCAAGAAAAAGAAATAGAAGAACAGAGAAGATCCAAGATAAGCAAGCATAATACAGACCCTAGGAAAATGGGTAAATCATGCATTGGAAGATATCTCTTAAAAAATCTACTTAGAATCTTCAGAGATATACAAGAAAATATTGCATTTTTAAAGAAACATAGACTACTAGAGGGAAGGAAACAATATGGGGACAAGAGAAAATTCTTAGAAATTAAAAATATGTGACTATTGAAGAAAAATGAACAAATTCAATAAACAAATTCAGTAAAATCCAGAAATCTTCCAGAGATTAAAAAAAGACAAAATATTCACTTCAGCAACACTGCACAGGAGAATGCACTGTCTTCAAAATTTTTAAAGAAAATTATTTTGAACTAGCATTATATATCAGGACTAAGTAACAACTAAGTATGAAGACAAAATAAAGACATTTTCTGCATAGAATATTTCAGAAAGTTTATTTTCCGTGCACTTATTGACTGAAAAAATAATTGAAGATATACTTTAGGAATATTAAAATGGAATCCAAGAAGGAAGAACATGATATATAAGTACAAGAGGAGGGCAATGAAGATAAGATATTCAGTAAGCTTAGATAGCAATTCGTAATATAAAAAGTGAAATTGTATTTACTTTAACAAATTATATGGTTAAGAGCTGAATGAACTTAGTGATAAGCTAAAGGCATAGTATATATTTTTTTAAGTAGGAAAAATAAACAAGACATTGTATAACATCAGGGAAACCCAAGAGCTACTTGAGTAATTGATGACCATAAATCTGAAGAAAACAAATTTTATAAACTTAACAGTAAACATCCATGGTAGAGCTAACAGAAATTGGCAAGTGAAGGAGAAAGTGAAGGAAGGTAGAGAATTACAGAGCCGCTGATTTTCTCATCTTTTATGGTAGGGAGAGAAGATGTACTTTCTAAAGTTGGTAGATCATAAAAGAGAAGTTGAATTATATCACTCAATACCCTAAAGATTGAAGGAGATCTAAACATAAAAATATAACTTGCCAAGACTGATGGAGCATAGGGGAGAGAGGAATCAATAATGTGGATGAGCTACATTTTTATACGTCAAAGCAAGTAGTCAATAAATATTATTAGGTATTGACTAACCAAAAATATCTGTCAAAAATATATTATTTAGGGAGAAACAGTTGAAGATGTTTACCTTCAGGGAATAAAAATTGGGGAGAGGAACAGAAGAATTTTTCACTTTTCTGTTTTATTTGGAGGTATCATTTATTTTATCATGTGCATTTATTTCTTGTAAAAGTCTTGTCATGAAGCAAAGGCACACTCAAACTGAGTAATCAATGAAGCATTTAATAAAGGGACCACTTATAATAATTTTGGTTCCTCGACTCCTACCAACAGTAGAAGTGTTGCACCCTGGCTTAGTAACAGTAGGGAGCCATTACACTTCCTAAATCTAAAGGTGAATGAGAGGGAGCTGTCACCCAAATGGGAAAGATTAGCTGGTTAGAGCAGCCTGACAGGAGGATAACCTGTGGAAGAGAAATGTAGCCAATCCATGATGATGTAGAAAAGAGGAAAAACACCAAGAGAATAAAGATCCTGACTCCTTTCACCTTTTACTCTTGATATCTTGTAGGTTCTTCCCATTGGCTAACCTATCAGAAGCCAGAGGTCAAGGGAGCCCATCAAGCCCGGATATCTATCCGAGGAGCAAAATAGAATAAGATGTTAAAAAGTGGTAATATATCTAGAGGGGAAAAAAATGAAGATATCTAGTACATTTACATTAACATAATATGTACAATGTCATTATAATGTGTCATATTTGTACAGAAAAATAATTTTGGAAATAATCCATGTATCATCCTCAACTCCTGGTGGTGTTTTATGCTGGCTGTAGGTGACTTGAAGATTTGTGTTAAAACACTTTTTTTTAGATGTTCAGGAAATACTTATAGAGGAATGAGCAAGTGGTACTTGGAAGGTAAGGGAAATGATAAAGGGTGTGTTATTTTAAACCCAGAAGCTTACTCCTGTAGGGAAACAGAAATGCCTAAGCTATGTGCATTAAAATCACTGCAAGGATGAGGGAGATAGGATACTTAGCTCCCTGAGAGCCACTGTTTGTGATCTGCTGGTGAAGGCAAAGGGGTCTTCCTAAGATATAGGAAAAAAATCTCCAGGCAGCAAGATGTAGACCCTGACCATTGGAAGCTGGCCAGAGCACAAGAAGTTTGTAGGATAAGGGTAGGGCACAGCTGGATGTTTGCTACTTCTGGCTGACATGACACAAGGACACAAATACCAGTTACAGAGTTGAACATGTACTGCCTAAGATTTAAAATCAGCTTTTGAGAATGTGTTGAAGAAATTCTTAAAAGTCCCATCTGGTTGTAGTAACAGCAAGCTTCATAATGTCTATTACTCTTTCAGGCAATTAGAAAAAAAAAAATGTTTTGTAATTATTTGATTCACATTTCTTTTTAATATTTTTGACAGTCTCTAATTTTAAAATGAACACACTCAAATGCATCATTTTCTGTATTTTGACACATTGGACTTCAACAATCTGTTTACCAATGTGCCTGGGAGAAATTGGTGTTAGGAAAACCTCAGAACAGAAGTCTTCTTGCAATCTCTATGTATAAATCTGAATTGATGAAAACATGCCCTTGATTAGGAAATGTGTGGCTCTGCTGTGCTTTTGTATGTTTGTTTGTTTTAAATGCAGGCTCATGAATGCCTATTCCTATAAAATTGTACACTTGAGTTATCATACTGTGCTAGGGTTTCTCTGTGCTCAGTACAAAACCAGATTGGACTCAGGGGCACCCTTGCCACTCATACCATCACCTCTTTTTGGTTAAATGTATGACATGTTTCATCATGTCATCATAAGACTAGAGTTTGTTTAACTCTCTCTTTGCAAATTTAAATGTTTGTGTTTAGACTTCTAAATTATCATAGTAAATTTTGATTGCTTCTTTTTGTGATGTATTTTAAGAAGGCATTTTCCAAATGAGTTGAAAATCATACTGTTGAAAATCATATATTGACTCAAACATTCAATAAATATGTATTGAGTTCATACTGTGTGGAAGTAACTGGTCTTGTGCTTGAGATGCATCGGTGAAAGTGAAGATCCCTGACCTGCTGCTTACATTTAAGCAGTGAGAGTAAACCAACAAGTTGTAAATACATATAATACGTCAGAAGGTGCTACAGAAAAATGAGAAAGGAGAGCAAAGTAAGGAAGGTTGGAAATACTGGCATCAGGGAGCAGTGTGTAGTATTAAAAGGCCAAATTTGGCCTCTTGAAAAGGGAAAATTGTGCAAAGACATGAGGAAAGTGAGGAAGTCAGGCTTGTGGTCATATGAGGGAAAAACATTCTAGGCAGAGGTAGTAAATAGTGCAAAGGCTGAAAGACAGGCATAAAATGTTTTAAAATGCAAATTCTCTGGTTGAAAGGATCATTCTAGTTCTGTTTAAGAAGAGACTGTGGGAAGGCAAGAGCAGAAGCAGGCAAACTAGTTAAGAAGGGATTGCAATAACCTTGAAAAGAAATCCTGAGAACTTGGGTTAATTTAAAATAAATATTGATTCCTAGGGAAAAAAAAATTAAAGGAAAATTTGTCGATAAATCAGTTCAGTTAATCAGGACTAATATGAACTTAGCATAATAGTATCAGCTCTTTTTCAGCTAATGTTGTCCACATTCATAGACTGGGGTTTATAAAATGGAAACAAATTTCTGAATGTCATCCTCTTGGCATCCAAGACAGGAAAGTGTGATGGTGGCTGTTTTTCATCAGGGTTCTCTTTATAAGGTAATAAAAATTGCCTAATTAGTAATCTAAGGAGAGGATTTTGCAAATTGATGGGCTTCGTTTTGAAACAAACTAATTGAGTATACAAAATGGATCTATTCTTATCTTGTCTCTGGAACTGAGAAACAAACTCTGCGATCATGCACGGGAATCTTTCCAGCAATTTGCTGAGATTTTTCTTTTCATTTTTTATTTTTGAGTTTTCTTTTTGTCACTGCTTTGATGAAGGGACGTCCAACTTGCTAGTGTGTGTTGTGGGAAGGAGAAACAAGCTCTCAAATACTAAGAAATATATTTTGACCTCACAAGAATCCCTCCTCAATGGGAAGACACTCTACAACAGAAAATAAACTTTGTTTATCAGCTTCAATGAGCTATTTATAAAAACAAACCAAAAAAAATACCAAGAATTCACAAAGAAATTGTCAGTTCTAAAAAGAAAATAATTGAATATGTCATATTCTGTGACCCAAATTCAATTAAATACTAAAAGTAAAGACAAACACTTCAACTAAATGAAAAGCCTCCCAAATAATTCTTGAATCAAATCTTAAATCATCTCAGCGATTTCAGAATACTTAGAAACTGATGGTAATGCTTAAAATAGTTATCAAAGCTTAAACACTGTGGTCAAGCTGAACTTAGAGAAAAATTTATAAGGATAAGTTTTCCTACTAAAAGCTAATGAATATAAATGAATTATAATATTGATTCAAGAGATTATATTAAAAGATAAAACAAAGCCTGTGTAAACAAGAAGAAGAAAAGAGAAATTAGTCTTACAAATAAATTAATTAATTTATAAAATAAATTTTTTGAACAAATGAAGCACATATGCCACCAAATATTCTAACTAAAAACAAAAAAGTGCAGGTGTGTGGGGTAAAATACACAAAATCAGAAAACCACAAAATTATAAGTGAGAAAACAATTATAATAATGAATAGAAAAGAATTTTCTGAAGAATTAAAATAGCTGTATAGACATATGTTTTATAATTAGACTAACATTTTTCAAAATCTGAATGACATGGAATATTTTCTAGCAATATAGAAATTTTTTTTTGAAAAAATCCTGAAATAGCCAATAATTATGAAAGTAATTAAGAAAGTTGCCAAATAACTCATCTCCTACTCCCCAAAGTATCAAGCCAACATAATTTAATGGGGAAAGTGATTTATATTCCATTTAAAATAAACACAATATACAGAAAGAAAAAATCTTGCTCAATTTCTTTTACAGGAGCTACCATAGCACTTAGGCCTAAGCCCAGAAAAATAATAAAACAACATCAATACCATCTATGCCTATAGCTGGATAATCCATTAACATAAAATGGCTAGGATTAAATTTAACTGATAAGCCCAACCACAATACTTTACTGAAAGCACAACATTTTACTGAGGGGTATAAAATAAGAATTGTGTAAATGGTGAGAGATAAATAGCACATTCCTATGGGAAGGCCCACTATAAAAAAGGTGTTAGTTTTTCTTATGTTTTATTATAAAAACAATTAGGGAATTTTCCCTGAATCATTATGAAATATTTATAATTACAAATGTATGAAACATCAGAAAATGTTTGAAATAAAGAGTTATAATGAGTAAAGACTAGCTTTCCAAAAGATTAGCTTTCCAAGGTATCAAATTATTCTATACAACCACAATAAATGTACAGGAATGCTATTGGTGCCAAAGTAAATAGGTGGATCAGTGAATCAGAAGTGAAAATAAAAATATAGAAAAATAAATTTATATTTGTGTAAACTTTGCTACATAGAGTAGATGAAATTTAAAACTAGGGATTAAAGAAGGAATTATTCAATAAATAGTGATGAGATTTTTGGCTCATTATTTTTTTTGGAAAACGCAATTAGATCCCTATTATTTATATATCTCTAAGTATGTTTGAAATTTAGTATAGATTTAAACATAAAATAAAAATGTAAATATATTAAAATGTGTAGATGAATAACTAAAAATCTTTAGCTTCTAATCTATAAAGGAAAAGATTAATAGGTTTTCAATATTAAAATAAATATTTTCACATGGGGAATATATATAATGTACAAGGTAAAAACAAGGTATATCATGATCCTGTTAAAAATTTGCTATATATTTCATAATCAGGTAATTAATATTTTATTCTAATAGTTGCTATAATTTCTCTCCAAGTGTCCCCACATGCTTGGAGCAGAATTTCCTAAGCAGTTCACTGTGGATCTTTGACAACTCATGTTGGATTTATAGATAGCCTGAGCTATTAATCAACTTGAGCACTGGGCAGAGTATGGACTAGCTAACTGAAATAGTCCTCATATTTTACCCCACTGTGCCATGAGTGTTGTGATTTCTTTGTGTGGCATGATGTGAAAAAGATTACAGAAAACTGTAGGATTAGATAAAACTCTTTAATCACAGCCTGGGATGTGTAGTTCTAAGAAACGTGTGATCTCAAATTGAAGAAGACACAAATAAATGGAAAGATGTCTCATGTCTATGAATTGGAATAATTAATATTGTTAAAGTGTTCATACTAGCTAAAATGACCTACAAATCAATGCAATTTCTGTCAAGTTTCCAATGGTGAAAGTTCCAGATCAAGACGGTGGTGTAGGAAGATCCTGAACCCACTCTTCCCATGGACATACCTAATCTATACCTACATATAAAGCAATTTCTTCTGAAGAAAAACTGAGTGTTAATTGAACATCTTCTGTACAACAAACCATAGAGGGATCACATAGAGATGGGTAGAAATGGAGACACAAACTTGACAGGAACCCCATGCCTGTCATAGCAACCTGAAGTATGGAGTGATATCACTGAGAGACCCTCACACAGACTCATCTGCCCTAAGATACAGCAAAAACTCAGCAGTTTATAAGGCTCCTATTCTATATGTGAAGGAAATTCATTTACTAAACCTAGAGCAACTGCTTGGCTGGAACTGAAATGGCTGGAACTCTCTGGGGTCAGAGGCAGTACAGAGCAGTATTTTCATTGCATTCCTCCACCTAGAAAGCATAGACAGGAACACTGTCCAGGCATTCTACCAGCCTGACATGCTGCCCGAGGACACACCAGACCCATATCCCATACTAGCTATAACCATGCCCCCAAATCAGCCCTGGTGTGGCATGCCCTGGGATCCCCTAGCACACACCAACTCCAGCTCTAGCTGGCCTGCCTAAGCCATCTAACACATTCAGTCTATGCAGGGGATGCTCCTACACAAAGCCACAGTTTCAAAACCTGGAGAGGTGGCTGTTTTGCCTAATTCACATAAACAAACACAGAAAGTAAAACAAAATGAGGAGACAGAGAAATGTGTTCCAAATGAAAGAACAAGATTAAATCCCAAGGTGGGGGGCGAATAGAAAAACAATTAAAAGGAGATAAGTAATTTACTTCATAAAGAGTTCAAAGTAATGGTCATAAAGATGCTGATCAAATTTGAAGAAGAATGGAAGAACACAGAACTTCAACAAAGAGTTAGAAAATATAAGAGAAAAACAATCAAAGCTGAAGAATGTAATAACTGAAATGAAAAATACACTACAGGGAATCAATAGCAGATTAGATATACTGAAAAAGGAATCAGCAATCTTGAAGACAGAATAGTGGAAATCACAATCAGAAGAACAAAAAGAAAAAAGAACTAAAAAAAAATAAGGATAGTTTAAGGGACCTCTGAGACAACATCAAACATATTAACATTTGCATTATAGGGGATCTAGAAGGAGAATATAGCAAGGAAGGGACAGAAAAGTTATTTGAAAAAATAATGGCTGAAAACTCCCCTAACCTGGGGAAGGAAATAGATATCCAGGTCCAGGATAACAAAAGATCTTGAATTGCCAAAGCAACCTTGAGAAAGAAGAACAAAGCTAGAGGTCTCACACTCCCTGATTTGAAACTATACTACAATGCTATAGTAGTCAAAACTGTATGGAAGAAAAACTGACACATAGATCAATGAAGCAGAATAGAGAGCCCAGAAATAACCCCCCACATATATGGTCTATTAAACTACAACAAAGAGAGCAAGAATATACAATGGGAAAAAGACAGTCTCTTCAACATATGGTGTTGGGAAAACTGAACAGCTATATGCAAAAGAATGAAACTAGACCACTTTCTCACACCATATACAAAAATAAACTCAAAATGTAATACAGACTTAAATGCAAGACATGAAACCATAAAACTCCTAGAAAAAGACATAGGTAGAAAACTCTGACTTTGGTCTTAGCAATATATTTTGGATCTGTCTTCTCAGGCAAGGGCAGTAAAATCAAAATTAAAATGTGACTACATCAAACTAAAAAGGTTTTGCACTGTGAAGAAAACGTGCAACAAAAGGAAAAGTCAGCCTACCAATGGGAGAAGAAAGTTGCAAATATGTCCTTCAATTAATATCCAAAATATATAAAGAACTCATATAACTTAATCAACCAAAGAAAAAGAAACAGCCCAATTAAAAAATGGGTGGGGGCTTCACTGGTGGCGCAGTGGTTGAGAGTACACCTGCCGATGCAGGGGACATGGGCTCATGTCCCGGTCCAAGAGGATACCACATGCTGCGGAGCAGCTAGGCCTGTGGGCCATGGCTGCTGATCCTGCACGTCCAGAGCCTGTGTTCTGCAACGGAAGAGGCCACAATAGTGAGAGGCCCGGTACTGCAAAAAAAAAAGGGCGGATGACCTGAATAGACATTTTTCCAAACAAGAAATACAGGTAGCCAACAGGCATATGGAAAGATGCCCAACGTCACTAATCATCAGGGAAATGCAAATCAAAACTACAATGAACTATCACTTCACAGCTATCAGATGGCTATTGTCAAAAAGACAAACAAGTGTTGGTGAGGATGTGGCAAAAAGGAGATCCTCATGCACTGTTGGTGGGAATGTAAATTGGTACAACCATTATGGAAAATAGTATGGAGATTTCAAAAAATTAAGAATAAGACTACTGTACAATCCAGCAATTCCACTCTGGATATTTACCCAAAGAAAACAAAAACACTAATTCAAAAAAATATATGCACCCCTCTGTCCACTGCAGCGTTGTTTACAATAGCCAAAATATGGAATAAACCTAAGTGTCCAATTGATAGAGAAATGGATATACACACAATGGAATGTTACTCAGCCATAAAAAAATTCAATCTTGCCATTTGTGACAACATGGATGGACCTAGAGAATATTATGCTAAGTGAAATAAATCAGAGAGAGAGAGACAAATACTGTATGATTTCATCTATATGTGGAATCTGAAACACAAAACAAATAAATAAATATAATAAAACAGAAACAGACTCATAGATATAGAGAACAAACTTTTGGTTCCTGGAGTGGAGAGGAGTGGGAGGATGAAGAGGTATAAACTTCCAGTTATAAAATAAATAAGTCACAGGATGTAATGTACAGCCTAGGGAATATAGTCAGTAATTGTAATTACTTTGTATGGTTACAGGTGGTAACTAGATATATCATAGTGATCATTTCATAGAGTATAAAAATATCAAATCACTGTTATGCACCTGAAATTAATATAATATTATGTCTATCATTCTTCAATAATATAAACAAAGAAATCAATAGAGTAAGAAAAAATATAGAGAGCTGAGGGAGAGGGGGAAAATCTTGAATGTCACAGAGATAGAGAAAAAATCTAAAGTTAAAACAAAACTAAATATGACCCATGAATAGCCAAAGCAATCTTGAGCAAAAGAAGAAAGCTGACATAACACAATCTGATTTCAAAATATATTATAATGTTATAGTAATCAAAACATGTGGTTCTGGAATAAAAACAGACATACAGACAAATGGAACAGAATAGAGAGTCCAGAAATAAATCTACACATTTATAATCATCTTTAACAAAGGTACCAAAAATGTATAATGAGGAAAGGAAAATCACTTGAATAAATTGTGCTGAGAAAACTGTTATACATCAATATGCAAAGAGTGAAACTGGACCTTATCTCACTCCATATACAAATATGAACTCAAAATGGATTACAGACTTAAATGTAGACCAGAAACTGTAAAACTCCTGGAAGAAAACACAGGAAAAAACTTCTTGATATTGGTCAGTAATATTTGTGTATAATGCTAAAAGCACAGGCAAGAAAAACAAAATTAGAAATGTGGGGATTCATCAAACTGAAAAGTTTCTGCAGAGTAAAGGGAAGAATCAACAGAGAAATGAGACAACCTATGTAATTGGAGAAATTTTTTATAAACTATGCATCTGATAAGAGGTTAACATCCAAAATTAATAAGGAACTCAAACAACTTAATAGCAAGAAAATAAATAACCTGATTAAAAATGGGTAATGCCCCTGAATAGATGTTCCTCAAAAGAAAACATACCAACGCTCAACATCATTAATCATCAGGTAAATGCATATCAAAACCACAAAGAGATATCATCTCACACATGTTAGAATATTTTATCAAAAGACAACAGATAACAAATGTTCGGAAGGATGTGGAGAAAGAAAACCTTTGTACACTGTTAGTGGGAATGAAAATTTGTACAGCCACTATGAAAAACAATATGGAGGTTTCTCAAAAATTCTTCATGTATCCAAAAAAACCCCAAATTATTTATAATGACCAAGTTATAGAATCAACTTTAGTGCCCTCTAAGGATGAATGGATAAAACAAATATTATATATATATATATATATATATGTTATATATATATATATACACAGTGTATATATATATAATATATATATATTTATGTACAACATATATACAATGAAATATTATTCAGCCATAATAACAAGGAAATCCTGCCATCTTTTGAAACAAGGATGAACCTGGCAGATTTATACTAAGTGAAATAAGCTAGCTGGAGAAAGACAAATACTACACATTCTGCTTATAAGTGGCATCTAAAAAAAATCAAACTCATAGAAGCAGAAAGTAGAATTTTGGTTTCTTGGTGCTGGGGGTAGGGGGAAAAATGGAGAGATGTTGGTCAAAGAGTACAATGTTTCAGTTATTTAGGATTAATAAGTCTAGAGGTCTAATGTACAACATGATGGCTATAGTTAATAATAATGTATGGAATATTAGAGATATGCTGAGAATATATTTCAGGTGCTCTCACCACAAAAAATACTAACGATGTGAGGAAATGATATTTCAGTTTGATTGTCATAACCCTTTCACTATGTGTATGTATATCAAATCATCTTAATGTACACTTTACATGTTTATACTTTTTATTTTGTTCCCTTGTCTTGAGATGATGGAGCCTGTGCCAACTTCTGAATCAAGATGAGCCAATCACCTTTTTGGGAAATTTGGAATTAAGAATTAGATTTTAAAGCAAACAAGAGTTTTCAAGGGCTCACAATCTATATGACCACGTGGAGTTGGAGCCAAAATTGATGCCTTGGCAACCCCAGAGGTAAATGAGCTGAAGAGTTATTGTAGTTTGGTGGAAAAGCACAAGAATCTAGAGTTGGACTGCCTAGTTTTTAATTTAACCTCTAACACTTATAATAAGTGTAACATTGAATAAATTACTTGACTTCTATATGCCTCAGTTTCCTTTTCTTTGAAGTGGGGATCATAAGAGTTCCTACCTCACTGGACAGTTGTAAGGATTAAATAAGAACTTAGAATTGTGCCTAGCAAACTTATAACTATTGTAAAAGTGTGTCTTCTGTTATTTTGCTCTTATTACCATTGCAGATGGAGGAACAAAAACCTGCCAAGGAAACTTATCTGCAGAGAGAAAAATTGAGAAGACAAAGTGAGGGACCCATATGATATGAGAGAAATATTTGAACTCTTGTTCATTTTGCTGTGTGGCTGATGAGACAATAGGATTTTATGTGGAATGTTTCTCTATAAAATATCAACTTCTCTCCCTTTTCCCACTATTCACACAACACCTCTGAGCCACATTGATTAGGCTTCTAATTCTTACAATGGAGAATGCCTGGCAAATATACAAATCAATTTTAAACAAGGTGAGTCCTCCCTTCCATCCTAAATGCACATGCACAGCAAAGGAAGGACAATATATAGATTAATGATATTCAGTATCATTATTCAATTAATGATATTGCAATGATATTCAATCAAAGCAATGAAAAATTTAAATGACATTTTACTTTTCAAGTATCAAATTGGAAAACAATGTTGAGCATAATACTTATGTTGATTAGGAGACTGGGAAATTGACCCACTCATATACTGTTTCCACCCCACATAATTCTACTTGTGGGGAATCACTCTAGGGTGTCAGATGCTCAGAAGGGCTAAGCAATGATATTCGCCAAGGCATCATATAAACAGTAAAACAATAAACTGAATAAAAACACAACATAGAATTAGGAAAATGAATTGTGATATAGTTATTCAATTAAAATGTCACAGCTTTTAAATATTATACTCTTGTGCATAAATAATATTTTTTCAAGGGAAAACCTGATCTTGCAAAACCCCATGGGTAGTAGATTTTCCTAAATATTTTTTTTGTGAATACACACATACACATGCACACATATAGGTATATAATATATACACACACACATGCATACATATATGTATATATATAAATATAACAATATATTTGTAAGCATAAACATAAATATGTAGGCATGTGGGTATGTTCACATGTGTGTATTTACAAAGAAAATAATTCTGTGAATGTGTATACAACAGGTAGGGAAACTACAGCTTTCGGCCCAAATCAAGCCCACTATCTGTTTTTGCTAATAAAACTGTATTGGAACACAGCCATGTCCATTTGTTTATTCATTATCCTTGGCTGTTATTGTGCTGCAATGGCATAGTTAAATTGTTGAGATTAGGACTGTATGACCTGCAAAGCCTAAAATATTTGCTATTCTACACTTTGCAAAAAATGTTTGCCAGTGTCTGGTAAAAAAACAAAACGAAATGTTGTGACTTGCTATGGTGATGGGATTTCAGATGATTAACATATTTTTATTTTTGCTATGTGTAAGACAATTACATATGTGGATGATTTCCACTGCTAAATATTTTTAAACAGAGACAATTAACTAGCTAAGTTCTATATATTTAAAATGGAAAAGACTGCTAAAATTCAATTTTTGTGAAACTGAAAAAATTTGTACTTGGTTTTGTGCATATATTAATGTACATGTGTCTTGGAATTGTACAACTAAATGTGTCATGCAATTATCATCAACAACAACAAAACCTTGTAATTCCAGATAAGTGTATTTAATGTAAGTAGTATTTGCTACTAACTCACGACAATGTTGAGTTTTTGATGAGTAGATGATATGTCATCCCAGGTCTCTTTAAAATATTTTTGATTTCAAAGTGTCCTATTTGGATTGTCCTAATGCTTGTCATAGGCAGATGTCTCTCAAGTCAATATGTGTTTGAGATTACTATCTATAGAAGCTCTCTTTTTGAAGAGATTAGGATTCTACCCAGAAACTGAAAGATTTGAGATGGCAACTTGAAGAGTGTTATATGATAGCACTGCTTGGCAAGAGAAAACAGAGACTAGCCAAAGATAGCATCTGGTTGACTTGGGCTAGATTATGTTTGTTAGTTACATTGATTGCTCTTGTTCCAAATCCTTTCTAAGTGGTTTTATGGTCATTCCTTAAATTCCTAAGGGAGGATCTCCAGTGAGAAGAAGATGGACCAACAACCTAATGTTCCACATGGTTATTATATTTCTTATTATGAACAATGGTAGTCAGACTCTGACAATCTCATGTGAGTTTTGACACAGTGAATCCATTTTTTTCTCAGGGTACTGAGTTTCCAGAATTGAGCAGTGGAGGATTAGTTACTGGATTCAGAGTTAACCACAATGGTATATGTCTCTCCTGATTATTAAGATGCACTTATGCAGAGTGGTGACAATCTGTTGTCATTCCAGAGTGTAAAATTAAGGTCACCTTATCAGAGTTGAATCATTAGTTCAACAGCTCATAGGTGGAAGTTTCCAGTACTCACCAGAAACCTCTAGCATGCCAACTTGTTTTTACCATAATCGGTGACTTTAATTCATATAAATAAAGTTTGTAGCTACAAAAGGGGATGGGAAGAATAGAAAAATGGGATTTGGAAAAAAAACCCAACACATAGTAGTTTGTATCCAGAATTGTACTGAGGGAGAGATGTTGATTTCATGGAAAATGAGCAATCCTATCATTATAGTCTTGTGCTGGAAAAACATTTCATTTCTGAGTAACCTGTTGAGGAACAGTGTCTGGCATAGTGTACTGGGAATGATTGTCAGGATCCTCCCAGGGTCACTGAGAAAGCATGCCCTAATTGATTAATGATACTGCCAGGGTTTGTTGGGGGAAGGGTGGCATGTGAACCATGAATTTGCCAAATTTCCATGGAGGTAAAATTTGCAGTGGGTCAAAAAGAATTTCCACATTTCAGGATATATGTATCTCTTATGACTAGCCTCAGTCCCTGCCACTTTTTTTTCCCCCTTAACTCCACAACTAACAGTGTGATGACTAATTTTGACTTCTCAGATACCAAGTTACTTGGAGAAATTATATTCCAGAAAAGGGATATGAGGATTCTGTTCTCCAGAATGAATTAATCACCCACATACCCCACTTACCAAAATTAAGGAATGAAGGTAATCAAGGTGGTGTTATAGTCACTGCTCTCCTGGCTCAGAGAACAATCTCTGGTTATTCTGTAGAGTCCCAACTTGGTTAGATGGTAAAACTTTTTTTTTTTTTTTAATCCCACCATTCAATCCCTGAGGGGACTGCTTGCTGGTGTGGGTATGTTTCTTCCTGGGTGAGAAAGAGGATGCTAGGGACTAGAAGACCTTCATCCCCTTATCTTTACCCACGGCCAAGTTTTCCCTACCTCTTCCTATTCTGTCTGTCATCTTTTTGCTTTCTTTCTCCTCTTCCCTGGTTAAACTTGTTCAGTTTCTGATCAACAGAAAACTTTTGCAAGCTCCTCTCTGAGAATTTGTAACACTCTGACCAGTGGCTTCTTTTTTAAGACTTACAGTCTTTGTTGGCACTTATAAGATAGGTGAATTCTGTCTATTAGTGTAGGCTGGAGTGGAAAAAGCCATTGAGGTGCAAGAGAGAATTTGATAACTCCAGAGGGGCAAGGGGGATTATATACTAGACACATTTAGCAATAAAACACCACTAAAATAGCAATTCCTAAAATGTGCACTGAGGCACCCAAGGTCCCTCAACAATTCCCAGGGCAATACAAGGTATTTTAAAATTCAATGGAAACACAACAATACTTGCTATATGTCAAACAGCACAGGAACTACTCTACTGTAATTATTAATTTCAATATTAGATTGTGCTACATTTCTTTCAATGGCATCCTGTCCTTGTGAAGCTGTTTTTTGTTTGTTTGTTTTTGTGGATTCAACAACAAAAAGCAAGCCCTGTGTGAAAATCAATATGGAATGGGAAATGAAGGTGGTAGTGTCCAATCTGATTCCAAGATATGAGAAGTTGTGCAATCCCCAGTAGGTACACACTTCCTGTCAATAACTAACTATGGTTATATAAGGATGAAATAAAAATATTATGTTTCTTTTAATTTATATGTATTGGTTTCTCTTTCAATTTGTGTATAATATTTTTTTAAAACAGCTATTGAGTTCTTAAGACATAAATACTTATTAAGTTGTTTGGACCTCACTTAATATATATAACTGTTAAGTGTATTTTTGTACCAGGGTTTCCAAGAAACAATTACTGAGACACTAAGGGCACCGTGAAGCAAGAAAGATTGGGGATATCTGCATCACACTATCAACCTGATTTACACTATACACTTTTGAAAGTATGAACTTGTGTAGCTTTAGTCTTTCGCAGAGTTCTAGCAGGAAAGCTTTGTACAAGGGTAAGTCTCCAGAGCATGGTAAGTTTGGGGGTGTCATTTTGGGTCCATACTGTCCAGGTCTCCCTGGTAACACTACACCTGGTAGCAGGTCCTATTTCAGAAGAAACCTACAATGATAGCACCCAGCACAGCACAATGTCGATAAATACTTTTAGGTAAATATTTATTTGTTAAATAATTTTTAATTAATTGTAAAGTATCTAGTAAAAGAAGATCTAGGATGTGTGTAGTCAGTACATTTTTCTTTACAATAATGAGTCTTTCATCTTTCTAGTATTTTTCCCTGTTGCTCCACTGATTTGAAAGAGAAAGGGACATTATCCCCTCTCCATCATCATCCTTCCCTTTATTTTGTTCCCTTGGGATCAGGATGTGCTCATGCTTGGGACCAAGGCCAGTTTAGATGCTAGAAGAATTTTGTTTGCCATGAGGAATGCAGAACTGGATAGGATTTTTAGAGACTGATTAGGTTCTTCCCTTTATTTATTTATTTTTTTTGGAGAGACCTCACAAATTTGAGTGGTTTGCTCATGGCCACTTGGCCTCCTACTTTCAGAGCTGGGACATACACATAGTTCCAACATCCTGTCTGATACTCATTTAATTATACTGCCTTTGGTTTCTCAGTGAAATTTAAGCTCATTTCAGCCTTTAAAAAATCCTTGAAGTTTATCAGTCATAATTTCTTTCCTTCAATTTGAAGCTGCTTATTGCTTCATGTTTGAGAGGAAGCCATTATTTCATCCTGAAGATGGTTCTTGCATAATGGCAGGCTAACTAAATTTTATCTTTGAGTTTAGGAAGTGCTTGGGAAAGAGGGGTGCTGTACACTATAAATATAAATGGATATATTCTACTGAAATAAGCTATAGCATATCACATCTGATATTTTCCGTGACTTTGCATATAGATAGTACGAATTAGGAAATGCACTTTTTTTGAACTCTACAGCTGTTCATAAAATTGTCACAGAAATTTGCATTTAAAATATACATATGGGAAATTTGCACACATTTATGGAGCTCTCTGGAATCCTTAAGAAATAGAATTTAATACCCGCTGTCAAATACTTCTTAGTTATATTCTAGGAAAAGAATGAATAACTGATATATGTAAGCCTTGTTTAATTTGGGCCTTATGAGCTTTAATAATGGAGTATACAAGCTCTTGAATTTGATCAATTACATTTCTATTTAAAAAGATGGGATATAATTATACTTTTTTTCTGATAATGTAACAGAGCTAATAAAGTATCATTGGATCAAGGCTATTTTTATGACACGGACCCCAAAATAATGTATAATAATCAAAATTTATATAAGTGGTCAGCAAATTAAAACATGGAATCGTTTCAATAAAAGAATTATTTAATAAAGGATTTATATTCAAATTCATTTTTCTAGACAGTGAAATTTTACACAAGTTACATTGAAATAATTGCATTATTTCAAACTGAGTTTAATTTTACTTAGTAAATTTTTGCTAAAAAAAATCTTTTTATACTACTAAAGCAGTGCATATTCATTGTGGGAAATTTAGAAAGTACCAAAAAAACCCAAACTCCTAAAATGATAAATTAATGCTCGTGTAATTCCACCATCTAGAGATAATTTCCATTAACATTTTGTGTATCTTTTTTGGATAAGCGTTTCAGTGAGAACATAAACTTCCACCACTTCATTATTAAAGACAATGTATTTTACTTTATTGTATTTTACTGAGTCCATAAGTCATGGTTAAGTGTTTTCCCTTTTTTGGGCATTTAGGAAGTTTCCATTTTTTTTTTTCTTTGCTAGTATTAATAACATTTTGATAAACAATTTTATACTTGTTAATTTGCACACCTTTCTCATTATTTGCTTAGGATAGGTTCCCAGAAGTGGGATTTTCTAGATTAAAATGCCTGTACATTACTAAGTCTTTAGATAAACATTTTTTGTATTAACCTCTAAAAAAGCTGTATCAAATGTACCAGAGACGTACTCTTCTGCTCCATGACTCTAAAATTCTGAATAACTATTCACATCTTCTGCCAACATGCTAGGAAAAAAAGGAAGGGGATCATAATGTTTATTTTGCATTTTAAATTACTTATGAGGCTGTTGACTGGAAAAAAAATGCACAATCTAAAAATTGAGAATTATGTTTATTTGGCAGACTTTCTGATGACTCAAGCCTGGAAGGCAGCCTCTCAGATAGCTCTGAGGGATTGCTCTGAAGAGGTAAAGGAGAAGCCAGGATATATAGGAGTTTTGCAACAAAAAACAGGTAGTCAAAATATTAAAAAGCTACTATAAATTAAAGAAAACCGGACATCTCAAGTTAATGAATTTAGTGTTCTACATATAGGAAGATGCAAGAGTCTGGGCTCATTGAAATCATTCCTTTGTTATGCACCTTAACTATCTAGGGTATCCCACTTTTCTCCATCTTGAATCCCCTCTGGGCGCAGTCAGGGCCCGCTGCAGTGGCTGCTGGCTTGATGGCTTCAACATCCTTTGTTTGCTGATATGGCAGGCAACATTCTTAGTCCACAAGGCTTCACATTTTTCTTTGTTACTGAAATATTGTAAAACTTCAAAATGCATAGAGATTACTATGACAATATCCATGAAATGAGAATGTACAAATGTTAATTTATTATTTTGGTTAGCGTATACAGTTAACAGCTGTGTGTGTGTGTGTATGAAATAAAATCTTACATGTAATGTTGAATTTCCCCTTATTCTCCTCCTAAATCCCATTTCTCTACACTCATCTCCAGAAGCAACCATATATCATAAACTTGTTATGTATCATTCCAGCTTATGTTTTTAGTTCCATGTGTTTTTTGTGTTGTTTTGATTTTTGCACATTAGATTTTAAGTAATGACTATGTAGTTAGACATATGTCTGTTTCACTAGGGCTTTTTTAGTTTCTTTTTTGTTTTTGATATATGCTTCTTGTATCCATTATTCTTATTTATCCTTAGGAAATTCTTTAACAGAGGAAGAGCTAAGTTAGGAAATGGAGTTTTGGCTCAAGGCTGAAGGATAAGGATGAATGAGAGAGTTCAGGGTTGTTTTCACTTTGTTTTACCCTGAAGCAGCAAACAGGCAGTGCAAAGAATACAAAAGAGTTAAGAATCTAAGCCTATAGATACAGCACCCCATTTTCTTCTTTATGCCTCACACAGGCCTTCCCCAACCCAGTGGTCTCGACAGCCCTTGTGGAGTGAAATGTGCTTCAGGCAGAAAAAGCATAGACCTGTGGGTTTCTTGCTTTTTTTAATCCTGAAGATCAACAGCATCCAAAACAACTTTACTACTAGTTTGGGACACCCAATCCCCATCCTCTCATATTCCTCACCAAGAGAATCCCAACTTTATTTGTATTGGTAATGTTCCAAGCTAAACAGGAGCACTTCTCAGTTTCCTTTGATGTTACGAGGGACACAGCAATGAGAAAAAAATACGGAAGCTATTTGGAGGGCTTTGGGAAAACTATAAAGGTTGATTCAGCTGCTGTGTACCTTTCTGTCCTGGGATTTTTGCAGGCATCTTGAGAACAAAAAGAGGATTGGGGTCACAACCTGAGGATGGCATGTTGGGAAGCTAGAATTATTTCCAGATTTCTTTTTGATAAGAGAAGATGCTTTAGGAGGGGGTGATAATAGGGGAGAAAAGGAGAAACGAGAAGAGGAAGGGAGAGGAGAGGAGAGGGAAAGAAAGGAAAGGAGGGTGGGGGATAGACATCTCTCTGTATACAGAGAAAGAGAGAAAGAGAGAGATTAATTTGTTTAAGAACTTATTTTGAGACATTTGTTACCAGGAGCTTGCTGTGAACAGCTGCAGTCCTAGTCCAGCACAGAGTGACACCGCAGATCCAAATATATCTTTATTTAGGATCATTATTAGAACAATTGCTTAAATAGGTATAGAATAATTCTAGTTTCAAAATCACTTCATGCACATTATTAAAGATATTGATTCGTTCAATATTTTCTTGCTATTAGTATTATGGCATGAAGTCTGATTCTAACCTGATTTTTTAGGCTGTGAAAGCTTTTTAGTATTTTTTCATTATCTTATTATTTTGAAAAATTTCCATGATGTTTATATACATACATATATATATATATACATATAATTTCTTTTTAAAATGAAACTGAGTGGTTATTTCCATGATAGGAAATATCATGCATTTGTTTACTCTAAGAAATTTTATTTCATAAATTCTTTATTTCCTTGCCTGTCATTATCTATTTCCTCTGCTAGAACTTCTGAAGCTTTCCTCAGTGCCCCTTAACTCTTATTTTCCATGCTTTTCTCCCTCTTTCACAGCATTCTAGGAGAATTCCTTGACCCTATCTTTCAGTTCACTAATTTGTTATCAAATGTACACATTCAACTCTTTAGTCAAACTTCTGAATTTATTTCATTAATACTTCAAAAATTGTATATTTTCATTGCTAAGATTTGTAATTTATATTTTCTAAAATAATCTCTTCTTGTGTTGCACTGTCCTTTCTTGCACTTCTGAATATTTTTTTAAATTATGCTTATTTTTGAGGCTCCTTTTGCTTGCTCTCTTTAATCAGCTGCTATTATTGTTATTGATTTTCAGTCTAGATGCCATTCTTTCTTGCTGACTTGTCTAAGATATTTGATATTTCTTGATTGTGTGCTCAACTTATATTTAGGATTCCCAGTTAGCCTACCTTGACTTCTGTTATTTGTTTACAGCGGTCTGCCTCCAGAAAGGAGGGGAATGATGTACTGCTCCAGGTGTGCTTGGGGGCCTTTGAGTTGCATACTTTCCTATTGCTGTGTAACAAGTTACCACAAAGTAAGTGGCCTACTACAATATCCATTTATTATCTCATAGTCTGTAGGCCAGATGGGCTTGGCTGTCTTTTCAGCTCAGGGTCTCACAAGGCTGAGATAAAAGTCATCTGATCTGGGCTCTTTATCTTCTGGCTCTGGGGAAGAAACTGCTTCAACCCTCATTCAGGTTGTTGCAAAGAATCAACTTCTTTGTGGTTATAGGTCTGAGGTTTCTGTTTCCTTGCTAGCTGTCAATTCACAGCATAGAGGTTGCTCCCATTCCTTTTCCTTCTCCATGGTCAAACCAAGAAGGGTGTGTGGAGTCTTTTGTACCCTCAGCATCTCTCCAGCCTGCACTTATCCCTCCACCTAGGGAATAGGCTTGGCTTTTAAGGGCTTTTGTGACTACACTGGGTCACCTCTGGATAATCCAGAATAACCTTCCTATTTAATTAATTAATTTATTTATAGCCACGTTGGGTTATCGTCGCTGCGTGCGGGCTTTCTCCAGTTGCAGTGAGAGGGGGCCACTCCTCATTGTGGTGGCTTCTTTTGTTGTGGAGCACAAGCTCTTGGCACACTGGCTTCAGTAGCTGTGGCATGCGGGCTCAGTAGTTGTGGCTCATGGGCTCTAGAGTGCAGACTCAGTAGTTGTGGCACATGGGCTTAGTTGCTCCGCGGCATGTGGGATATTCCTGCAGCAGGGCTCGAACCCATGTTCCCTGCATTGGCAGGTGGATTCTTAACCACTGCACCACAAAGTAAGTCCCTGGAATAATCTCGCTATTTTAAATTCAACTTTGCTATGCCACATATAAACAGTCACAGTAGTGATATTTCATCATACTCAGTTTCTGGTGATAAGAAAAGGAATACTGGGGGGGGGTGGAATTTTTAGAATTTCTAGCAACAAGGACAGAGCCTTATCACTTCATCCCAAGCACCCATATTCTTTATTGCTTCCTGAGGCAGAAGCCACTGCTTCCTGCTTCTTGGACCAAGGTAGAGAATGGGACATGAGTACTCACCTAGTTGTATTAATATGATAATCTTGTTGCTCCAAGGCTCACTACTGTTTTTCTTGCCTCTAAGCTTGGAGACCTTCAAAGAACTCTCTCACTGTTTTTAGTTGTCCTTTCCCTGCAAGTTTTAGACTTTATTTTTTCCTCTTTCAACTTATTCCCATACACTTTCACTCTTTAAGGGATTCATCATAATTTTTGGCCTACTGAAAACATTATTATCTCCAGAATTCATCTGCAATATTTCTTTTCAAGTCTTCTGTGTAGCGAGTCCCTTTCTATGATTAATTTATTTAACTTCTTAAAGCATTCTATAGAGTTGACTCTCTCTCCTCAGAATACTCTTGCTTCTCAGTTTTCCTTTCATCTTCCTGGACGTATTTCTTAATCTCCCTTGCAGTCTCCACTTTTACTTAAATTCAAATGTTGGAGCATCTCAATCTCTATCCTGGATTGCATCCTTGTATTATTTTCATTCTCTCCTTAGTAATTAGTTTCCATGGTTTTAAAAACCAAATATACCCTAATGACTTTTATCTCTATTCCATACCTCCCCCTTGTGTTTGAAATCTATCAATATATTTCAGTTTTCTATTTGTTAGGCATCACAAAATTAATATGTTCAGAAATGAATCCTTGATTTTCCAGCTCCAATATGTTTCTCTCCCAGTAATTCCCGTCTCACCACTGGCATCACCAACTACCTCATTGTTCAAAAGGAAGATGTGATACATCTTTTCCCCCTCACTTGGTACATCTAAAATATCACTAGGTCCTGTTAATGTCATATCAAATTATAAACTGTGGCCATTCATATCTCTTAGACTATTGAAAAGCCTCGTCTTGTACCCCTAACCCTACCCTTGCTCCACTTTTGTCCATTCCCCATGCAGTATCCAGCATGATACTAAAATATATAGTGTATAAATTCAATCATCTGCTCAATCATCTAATGGCTTCCAGTTGCACTAGGGTTAGAATTATAACCTCTTCCCAAGGCCTAATAAGGCATTAATTATCTGATTCTGGTTTAACTCTCCAATCTCGCTTTTCCACTCTCTACTACAATCTAGCCACATGGCATTTTCTAGCCTTTGGTCATCCGTTTTCTATTCCCAGAATGATTGTACCTTGGCTCTTTGCCTATGTGATTCATAATCGCCCTGCAGGTCCCACTTAAATTTTATGTCCCTAGAGAGGACTTTGATGTCTGCCTGTCTCATACTCTCTCTTATATCTTGTCCCTGCTTTTCCCATTTACCCCCTTTTTACTTTTTATTAATTGCTTAATCAGTATATGTCATGACCACATGCTCTAACTCCATGAGGAAGGAGCCACCAATGTCTTGCTCATCACTGTATCTCCAGTGTCTAACAGAGGACCTGCATAGAGCAGGTTGTCAGGAGATATTTGCTTAGTGACTAACTAGATGATCTAATGGCTGAGCAATGAATGATGAAAGTACCTTTTAAAATAGTATTTTGTCATTTCCCATTAGCATTTTCATCAATTTTTTCTTTTATTTTTCTAAAAATATATGTAATTCCATGCTTGAATTTATTTTTGTACTGTTTCTTTTGTTAAAGTATTTATGATCCTCACTTTCTCAAATATGCATTACCTTTGGACCCAACTTTATTTGAAATTAATATTTCCACCTTTGTTTTTATTTAATATTTCTCTGCCAATCCTCATCTCTTACTTTTTTATTATGTTAGATAGCATATCATTTAATTGCATATTTTTATCCAATTTATAGTTATTGATAATAGACAAGGAGTTGTGCCCATTTGCATTTGCTGTCATTAATTCTATGCTTGGCTTCTTTGCTCTTCCCTCCCCCCAATCCTTTGGGAGTTTAGGGGTCTAGTTGCTGCTGAAGAAAACCTTTAGATTTCTTCTTCATTTCTGAGTCCAATCTTGGCATCCTCTCTATGGGTGAGGAATCATGATAGTTTTGGTGTAGTTAGGGAAAAGTGATTGGAGCTTTCCACAAGAGAAAATGGTCAGTGCTGAGCAACACATGAAAGCAGAGACCACGTCTTTTCTTGATTCTCCATGTGTCTCCAGTACCTAAAGTAGTATTGGGTGCAGAACAGTCCCCAACTGTGGACTGAATGAATGGATATAATCAATCCATTTGTCTTTTCCTATGCCTGGAAGTGAGGCCTAGAGCATCTTGGCCTTAAGCACTGGCCAGTTTCCCCCTTTTTATCCCAGACTATGGTCATCTTTTTCCTGGTAAGTTTGACAAGGGAGACAAATACACAGGGAAAAAGAAACAAATTGATATTATATTACTAAGTAGAATTTTTGCTCCAAGCACCAATGCCTATCCCTTATATATTATGTGCAACTAAATGACTCTCTCTGACCCCTCTCTCTCTTTCCTCCACCCTGGAAAGTTCACTAATCACATCTCAGGCTTTCTCACTTTGATGAGAGATGACACTGAGTAAATGTACATGCATGGAAGTAAGATAAAATTCCAAAAGTTCTTGGTTTCTTTCATTATAATTTTATGTCACCCTAAGCTGGCTCCAGGTTTTAGTAAGAATATTGATATCCTACTTTAAATTTTGTGATTATTTTTCTTAGTTTGTATTTTTAACTTCCATCCCTATATATTTTTCATCACCTTTTCATTTCCTAGGTAATGTCTGCTGTATTTATCTGCAAGAAGAGAAATGGAGAGAAGAAGAGGAGGAGAGGGAACAGATACCATTCTTCAAGCTGCCACCTTTTCTTGGAGGTGTAGCTGAGTGTATTATGTGTTGACATTAACTTGATGCTCCCCTGATCTATCTGACTAAAGTGATTGACTCACAGCCTCATGAAGCAGAATGGGCCTGGTGGTAAGGCTAATTCTGCTGGCATCTGAATTTAAAAACTAAAACACAACAGCGACAACAGTAAGCAACCTATACAACTAGAGCTCTTCTTGCAAAATTTTTTTTTGATTAGGCAATAATTTCAGCTCATTAGATGAAATAGACTTGTAAAATAGTCTGCATAAAAGAAAAAATAAGTCATCTACAGCAAGAGAAGGACACTGGGGGAAAAAAAAGCATACTTTGAGGAAAAAAATCAAGTCATTATAAAGGACTTTACTGAGAACTGCTGTGTCCTCCCATTCCTTTTGCTGGAGGTCAACAAGGGGATCCAGCTCTTTGTGTTCATGTCAAATGTCAGATCAGAACATCCTGATGCAAAGAAAAAAAGAAAAGAAACAAACAACAAAGAAAACTCCTAATTTCTTCTCTCCCATAGAAGGAAGAAGGAAGGGTTCATTTCCAGGATTTCCTAGTGGTGTCATAAAGTGTAAATATACCTCCTTAAGAAACATATTCAACCTCAGTTTGAACATCTATCGCCTTGAATCGTCCACTTATATAACTGTGAAGCAGTAGTTCCTTTGTTTAAATCTGTTTAACAAATCCCTATACAATTTACTTCAGAAATGAGATGATGTGGCTAAGATAAAAAATGCAAATTGTTGAAAGTATATAATGTAGTATATGCCTATATATAATATAATCTGTTATAATGTAAAATATACTTGACTAAATATACAAAATATATTTAACATATTAGTTTTCTGATGTCATTTAAGTTATCTACCAGTGACCTAGAAATAATAAGACAAATGTGTGAAGGGATTTTAGGATCATTTATTTGAAGGGCAGAAAGGTGTAGAGTAATCTGTTGTACAGGCATGTTGACTGCTGCACCATGGAGAGGGACAGACTCCAGACACCACAGAAATGTGCCTTTCTGAGATTAGTGTGCAGATAACTCACCAAAAGAGATTTATGAAAAAAGTAATGAGCAGAGATCAATGCATTAGCAGTTAATTTACAAATCAGTCCCTATAGACTCTGCGAGCACAAGAGGCCCAGCTTCATTCATAAGATCATAATGCTCAGTTACTGGAAAGAGATTTAAAGTCATTTTTCATCCCTTCATTTTTTTGTTTATCATGTAGAAGAAAAGATTTAGATGTTCAATTGAGATGAGAGGAAAAGCGCTTCGGGAAAATTCAGTGACATTCCGACAGTTTGATGACGTGTTTTCTGCCCCTGAAACAGTAGGATTAATGCTACTTGGCACCAGCGACAGAATTTAATCACTCTTCAGCACAGGAGTGTCTCCGTGGTTTATCACCCACATTTTTGCTTTACAGGAAAAGGGCTTTTCTTCATTACAACTGTGTAGTTAGTAGTCTATCAACACATTGTTCATATTAACTTTCATGCTTTTAGGTAGGGCCATTTTACCTTCATGTCTGCCACTGTTATATGACTGTGACAGGGTGACTGGTGATAAAAAGGAAGAACTTGAGACTGTATTAATATTTACTTGATTCCCTTTTGAGGGTCACTGGCAGTGACACATCCTTTTGCCCTGAAGAGGAATGATGTTACTGCTCCTCACTACACCTGTGAAGGAAGTAATCTGAGGACAGGGATGAAGCATGTTTCTGGAGGTCCTTTTCTCTCTGTGTCCTTGGAGAAGGAGGCTGAGGCCAAGGTTGCAGAGGCCTAAAGAGATCCAGTGTGCTGGTGAGCTTTCCCTAGCCTCTCACAGGCAGGTTTAGAATGGTCTGTAGCACAAACTTTTTGCTACTTCCCCGATAACACAGCTTTGCTTGCAACAGTGCAGGACCATGCATGGATTGTTGGGTACAACCAGCATTAGTAACCATGACTTTAGAGTCCTTTAATGGCCTAAGAGCAATAAGCACTAATGTTTGGGCTCCAGAGGAGCAGAGTTCCTGCCCTAAGGCCTGAAAGAGCATGAGCAGCAGTCAGCAGTGGCTTTGGCTGGGTGCCCAAGAAGTGTACTCCCATGGGGATCATTTTCAGGGGAGACAGCAATGTGGTGGCAACATAAAAATGCTCAAGTATTTTCAGAGAAAGTCCAGTTGAGTTTAGTTATCTACTGAAACATATTTAAAACCTAAGCCTCTCAGGACTAACATCCGTTGATAAGGGGATATTTACTGAGCACAAAATCTTATTTGAAAGTGGATAAGGTACAGCCTTTATCCTTGGGCCTACTGTGTCAGGGGAGAGAGCTACATAAATAGATCATTTCCATTTGAATAAATTCTATAATAGATGTAATGGAGATAAAAGCAAAGAATTAGACAATTAAGTCCTATAAGCATTCATTTTCTCATCTGTCGCGTAGCTCTCAGAATTGCTCCAAATGATCACTGTGATGATAAAATGAAGCCATAAGTGTAAAGTGCTGAGTATAGTGCTTGAAACCTGAATTCTTTCATCTGTAAAGTAATGGTTTTCTCATCTATGAAATAATCTCGCTTCCTGAAGTTGGAGTGAAGACTACGTGGGGCAATGTGTGTAAAGCATTTAGCACATTGCTTAGCACGTGTCAAGCCCTCAAAATTGTTAGCTATTGATCTTCATACCACTGCTGTTATTTTCATGGTGCAAACATAGGGCAGCTAATCCAGTGTGTGGCACATTCATTGGGTGGCTGAAAGGCTGTCAATGCAGTCTTCCCAGAAAATATGATACTTGAGGTGAGTCATGAAGAATAAAAAACTGTCTGACAAGGGAAAAAATTGGGGGGAAAGGGCATTCTAGTGTGTTCAGTTCTTCCATGCAACTTATACTAGTAAGATTTACACAATTTTTTATCTCCTAAATGTTGAACTCATGGTGAGTCACTAGGGCAGGACTTTAGAACTTCATGCAGCTTTGCTGCTATAAATGCTATAAGTAAGTGTGTATGCATAACATACTTAAAGTTAGAAGACTAGAATTTTTTTTAATATTGTTTAGTGAAAGCTATTAAAAACAGAAAAAGAAAGAGAGCAAGAATATGCTTTAGTTAGGGATTTGGGTTATGAAGCACAGAAACTACTCAACTTAGTTCAAATAAAGAGGTGTATACTGTGAGGAGGTATAAGTATCAAAAATGAAGAATTCAAGAAAGGCTCATAGCAAATTCATACCTAAATAAAAGCCCTGCTTTTCAAAAGTATTTGGTGTTTTGTGGAGTTTAACCAGAGCTAGATTGAAGATTGCATAGGTTTTCACAATCCAATTCTATCTGTCTGATGTATTTCCTGAATTTTTTCCAAGCTTCTGCTATTCTGTGTTTTGGTGTTCTTTCATGTGTTGGTGACATTTTCAATTTTCTTATCATTGTGTGCTTTAGATGGAGGTTTTTTTTTTTTGTTTTTTTTTTTGCGGTACACGGGCCTCTCACTGTTGTGGCCTCTCCCGTTGTGGAGCACAGGCTCCAGACGCGCAAGCCCAGCGGCCATGGCTCACGGGCCTAGCCGCTCCGTGGCATGTGGGATCTTTCCGGACTGGGGCACGAACCCGTGTCCCCTGCATCGGCAGGCAGACTCTCAACCACTGCACCACCAGGGAAGCCCTAGATGGAGTTTCTGTGAGATATTGGAAGAGGATGAATTTGTGGGCTGCTACCCATTTGCCAACTTTAAAAAATACTTTCCCAGGGTTTTTTAAACCTTCAGTTACTGCTTATTTTATTGGCTGTGTTATATGTGAGCTTATTTATGATTAGCTGTGCAACTCTGGTATAGCTGTGTCACAGGCAACCCTAATCAATTCCATCTAATTTGGTGGAGGGGGAAGAGTGGCTTACTTTCTATTTTCAGTAACTCAACCATGGAAGGGATAATGACAAGAATCTTCACCCTTACTTAAAGGTAGTTCAAAGGTTGGTCTAGACTTTATCATTATTAGTTGCTATGAGAAAAACAAAAACAAAAACTAATGCTGAATTGTAGGCTGTAATTCAAAAGATTCATAGCAATGTCTGTATGCAGTGTGGGGCCTGTGTCCATTTACTCCAGAACCTGGCAAGGGACCTCAGCTGCATAATACTGGCCTAGAAGAAAGAAAGGTGCATAGGTTTGTGTCTATAGTGATGTGTTTTGTTGAGGAACTGGGGAGATGACTATCTCTCTGTTCTCTTAAGTGAGTGGTCTTAAGAAGAATGGTCCAAGGACTCTTTCAGTTAATATGCCCATTTCATGCAGGAAAAATTCATGGTAAGCCACTTTTTCAGAAAATGAGGTTTCTCTTTTCACCCCCAGATTTACGAGCTGTAACTGTTTGACAAGTTACAGCTCTAGACCAAAAAGTCATTGCCTGTTATTATATGATTACTGGAAACATTTGTCCCCACCTGAGCAAATATTAGGATCTTAATAGATATTTATTTTATGAATAAATCACAGCAAAGTTTGGGCTCAATCATTCTAAAGTAATTCTTCTCTCCATTTTTACTTTTCATTCTGTATGTTATCATGAGCTCCCATCATTTCTGGACAAAAAGATAGACTAAACGGACCCTCAGCTAGCTGTGAGACTATAATTGTGGATTTCTCTGCAAGCAAATGAGCTGAGAACTTTTTACAGAATGCTGCCTTGGCAACATAACTCCTTCATGATGGTTCCTTTTTCCTCATTTCCTTCATTCACAAGTGTCTGACAGTCACATTTATTATACTCCTTGTTTCTGTACTTATCCATCCAAAAGTTACTGAAGATTTCCCTGAACTGGAAGGTAGATCATGAAGTGCCCATAAGCTACTTCTGAGAAAAGGGAAACTAAGCAGTAATTTGTGTATTATATAGACCTATCATAGCATTTTCCTGAATGTGTTGTGGACCAAGAAACAAATCTCATTCCACTTCTTTCTACCTTTTCAGAATCCAGGGATAGTTAGGGTGATCTCAGTTAGGGAAATATGAGAATACTTGCAATTTTGCTCCAGGCTATCACAGTAATAGTTCTATAAATTCTCAAATTTAGTTTTTTCTGTCTTTACTCTCTGGCCAGGCAATTTCCCAGTTCTAGAGACTGTGATATGGGCTGTCTTCATTTAAGAGAATTTTAGGAGTAAATAAATGTATTTGACAAAAATACATAAAATCTATATAAATACAATACTTTATTTATTTTTTTACAACTTTATTGGAGTATAATTGCTTTACAATGGTGTGTTAGTTCCTGCTTTATAACAAAGTGAATCAGTTGTACATATAAATATGTTCCCAAATCTCTTCCCTCTTGCATCTCCCTTCCTCCCACCCTCCCTATCCCACCCCTCTAGGTGGTCACAAAGCACCGAGCTGATCTCCCTGTGCTACATGGCTGCTTCCCACTAGCTATCTGTTTTACGTTTGGTAGTGTATATATGTCCATGCCAGTCTCTCGCTTTGTCACAGCTTACCTTTCCCCCTCCCCATATCCTCAAGTCCATTCTCTAGTAGGTCTGTGTCTTTACTTCTGTCTTACCCTTAGGTACTTCATGACATTTTTTTTCCCTTAAATTCCATATATATGTGTTAGCATACAGTATTTGTCTTCCTCTTTCTGACTTACTTCACTCTGTATGACAGACTCTAGGTCCATCCACCTCATTACAAATAGCTCAATTTCATTTCTTTTTATGGCTGAGTAATATTCCATTGTATATATGTGCCACATCTTCTTTATCCATTCATCTGATGATGGACACTTAGGTTGTTTCCATCTCCAGGCTATTGTAAATAGAGCTGCAATGAACATTTTGGTACATGACTCTTTTTGAATTACAGTTTTCTCAGGGTATATGCCCGGTAGTGGTCCATGCTGTTCTCCATAGTGGCTGTACCAATTCACATTCTCACCAGCAGTGCAAGAGTGTCCCGTTTTCTCCACACCCTTTCCAGCATTTATTGTTTCTAGATTTTTTGATGATGGCCATTCTGACTGGTGTGAAATGATATCTCATTGTAGTTTTGATTTGCATTTCTCTAATGATTAAT
>NW_020174653.1:226174-229364 GCF_003031525.2 Neophocaena asiaeorientalis asiaeorientalis
TACTTCACTCTGTATGACAGACTCTAGGTCTATCCACCTCATTACAAATAGCTCAATTTCATTTCTTTTTATGGCTGAGTAATATTCCATTGTATATATGTGCCACATCTTCTTTATCCATTCATATGATGATAGACACTTAAGTTGTTTCCATCTCCTGGCTATTGTAAATAGAGCTGCAATGAACATTTTGGTACATGACTCTTTTTGAATTACAGTTTTCTCAGGGTATATGCCCGGTAGTGGTCCATGCTGTTCTCCATAGTGGCTGTACCAATTCACATTCTCACCAGCAGTGCAAGAGTGTCCCGTTTTCTCCACACCCTTTCCAGCATTTATTGTTTCTAGATTTTTTGATGATGGCCATTCTGACTGGTGTGAAATGATATCTCATTGTAGTTTTGATTTGCATTTCTCTAATTATTAAAGATGTTGAGCATTCTTTCATGTGTTTGTTGGCAGTCTGTATATCTTCTTTGGAGAAATGTCTATTTAGGTCTTCTGCCCATTTTTGGATTGGGTTGTTTGTTTTTTTGTTATTGAGCTGCATGAGCTGCTTGTAAATTTTGGACATTAATCCTTTGTCAGTTGCTTCATTTGAAAATATTTTCTCCCATTCTGAGGGTTGTCTTTTGGTCTTGTTTATGGTTTCCTTTGCTGTGCAAAAGCTTTGAAGTTTCATTAGGTCCCATTTGCTTTTTTTTTTGTTTTTTTTTTTCCATTTCTCTAGGAGGTGGGTCAAAAAGGATCTTGCTGTGATTTATGTCATACAGTGTTCTACTTATGTTTTCCTCTAAGTGTTTGATAGTTTCTGGCCTTACATTTAGGTGTTAGCTCTTCTCTAAATGTTTGATGGAATTCGCCTGTGAAGTCATCTGGTCCTGGACTTTTGTTTGTTGGAAGATTTTAAATCACAGTTTCAATCTCAGTGCTTGCGATTGGTCTGCTCATACTTTCTATTTCTTCCTGATTCTGACTTGGCAGTTGGGCATTTTTAAGAATTTGTCCATTTCTTCCAGGTTGTCCATTTTATTGGCATAAAGTTGCTTGTGGTAATCTCTCATGATCTTTTGTATTTCTGCAGTGTCACTTGTTACTTCTCCTTTTTCATTTCTAATTATATTGATTTGAGTCTTCTCCCTTTTTTCCTTGATGAGTCTGGCTAATGGTTTATCAATTTTGTTTATCTTCTCAAAGAACCAGCTTTTAGTTTTGTTGATCTGTCTATCGTTTCCTTCATTTTTTTTCATTTATTTCTGACCTGATATTTATGATTTCTATCCTTCTGCTAACTTTGGAGTTTTTTTTGTTTTTCTTTCTGTAATTGCTTTAAGTGCAAGTTTAGGTTGTTTATTCGAGATGTTTCCTGTTTCTTAAGGTAGGTTTGTATTGCTATAAACTTCCCTCTTAGCACTGCTTTTGCTGTACCCCATAGGTTTTCAGTTGTCGTGTCTCCATTGTCAGTTGTTTCTAGGTATTTTTTTATTTCCTTTTTGATTTCTTCAGTGATCACTTTGTTATTAAGTAGTATATTGTTTACCTTCCCTATGTTTGTATTTTTTACAGATCTTTTCCTGTAATTGATATCTAGTCTCATAGCATTGTGGTCGGAAAAGATACTTGATAAAATTTCAATTTTCTTAAATTTACCAAGGCTAGGTTTGTGACCCAAGATATGATCTATCCTGGAGAATGGCCCATGAGCACTTGAGAAAAATTTGTATTCTGTTGTTTTTGGATGGAATGTCCTATACATATCATTAAGTCCATCTTGTTTAATGTATCATTTAAAGCTTGTGTTTCCTTATTTATTTTCATTTTGGATGATCTGTCCATTGGTGAAAGTGGGGTGTTAAATTCCCTTACTATGAATGTGTTACTGTCAAATCCCCCTTTTATGGCTGTTAGTATTTGCCTTATGTATTGAGGTGTTCCTATGTTGGGTGAATAAATATTTACAATTGTTATATCTTCTTCTTGGATTGATCCCTTGATCATTATGTAGTGTCCTTCTTTGTCTCTTCTAATAGTCTTTATTTTAAAGTCTATTTTGTCTGATATGAGTATTGTTACTCCAGCTTCCCTTTGGTTTCCATTTGCATGGAATAACTTTTCCAGCCTGTCAC
Source organism: Neophocaena asiaeorientalis asiaeorientalis (assembly GCF_003031525.2). Lineage (NCBI taxonomy): Eukaryota > Metazoa > Chordata > Mammalia > Artiodactyla > Phocoenidae > Neophocaena > Neophocaena asiaeorientalis. The sequence continues at coordinate 228,301 of NW_020174653.1, forward strand.
TTTCAGTCTGTATGTGTCTCTAGGTCTGAAGTTGGTCTCTTGTAGAGAGCATATGTACAGGTCTTGATTTGGTATCCATTCATCCAGTCTGTGTCTTTTGATGGGAGCATTTAATCCATTTACATTTAAGGTAATTATCGATATGTATGTTCCTATTCCCATTTTCTTAATTAGGATAGAACCCTAGGACAAATGGTGAAAGCAAAGCTATACAGACAAAATCTCACACAGAACCATACACATACACACTCACAAAAAGAGGAAATGGGGAAAAAATAATAAATCTTGCTCTCAAAGTCCACCTCCTGAATTTGGGATGATTCGTTGTCTATTCATGTATTCCACAGATGCAGGGTACATCAAGTTGATTGTGCAGCTTTAATCCACTGCTTCTGAGGCTGCTGGGAGAGATTTCCTTTGCTTTTCTTTGTTCGCACAGCTCCCGGGGCTCAGCTTTGTATTTGGCCCTGGCTCTGCATGTAGGTCGCTGGAGGGCATCTGTACCTAGCTCAGAGAGGACGGGGTTAAAGGAGAAGCTGCCTTGGGGACTCTGGCTCACTCAGGCCCGGGGGAGGGAGGGGTGTGGATGCTGGGCGAGCCTGCAGTGGCAGAGGCCAGCAGGACATTACACCAGCCTCAGACATGCTGTGCGTTTTACCGGGGAAGTTGTCCCTGGATCCCGGGACCCTGGCAGTGGTGGGCTGCACAGTCTCCCCGGAAGGGAGGTGTGGATAGTGACCTGTGCTCACACACAGGCATCTTGGTGGTGGCAGCAGCAGCCTTAGTGTCGCATGCCCGTCTCTGGGGTCCGCGCTGTTAGCCGCGGCTCGTGCCTGTCTCTGGAGCTCCTTTAAGCAGCACTCTTAATCCCCTCTCCTCACGCACCAGGAAACAAAGAGGGAAGAAAAAGTCTCTTGCCTCTTCGGCAGGTCCAGACTTTTCCCCGGACTCTCTCCTGGCTAGCCGTGGTGCACTAACCCTCTGCAGGCTGTGTTCACACCGCCAATCCCAGTCCTCTCCCTGCATCCGACCGAAGCCCGAGCCTCAGCTCCCAGCCCCACCCA
>NW_020174653.1:229387-297477 GCF_003031525.2 Neophocaena asiaeorientalis asiaeorientalis
ATTTCCACCGTTTAATATTATGTGGAGCTGGGAGGACTCTTGTTGACCAGTGTCCTGAAGTTGGCTCTCCCACCTCAGAGGCACAGCACTGACTCCTGGCTGCAGCACCAAAAGCCTTTTATGCACATGGCTTAGAATAAAAGGGAGAAACTGTAGAAAGAGAGGGAGAAACTGTAGAAAGAGAGAGAGAAAGAAAGAAAGAAAGAAAGAAAGAAAGAAAGAAAGAAAGAAAGAAAGAAAGAAAGAAAGAAGGAAGGAAGGAAAGAAAGAAAGAATGAAGGAAGGAAGGAAGGAAGGAGGGAAGGAAGGAAAGAAAGAAAGAAAGAAGATAAAATAAGAAAATAAAATAAAGTTATTAAAATTAAAAAATAATTATTAAGAAAAAACTTTTTTTATAGAAAGAAAAAAATTTTTGACGGATAGAACCCTAGGACAAATGGTGAAAGCAAAGCTATACAGACAAAATCTCACACAGAACCATACACATACACACTCACAAAAAGAGGAAATGGGGAAAAAATAATAAATCTTGCTCTCAAAGTCCACCTCCTGAATTTGGGATGATTCGTTGTCTATTCATGTATTCCACAGATGCAGGGTACATCAAGTTGATTGTGCAGCTTTAATCCACTGCTTCTGAGGCTGCTGGGAGAGATTTCCTTTGCTTTTCTTTGTTCGCACAGCTCCCGGGGCTCAGCTTTGTATTTGGCCCTGGCTCTGCATGTAGGTCGCTGGAGGGCATCTGTACCTAGCTCAGAGAGGACGGGGTTAAAGGAGAAGCTGCCTTGGGGACTCTGGCTCACTAAGGCCCGGGGGAGGGAGGGGTGTGGATGCTGGGCGAGCCTGCAGTGGCAGAGGCCAGCAGGACATTACACCAGCCTCAGACATGCTGTGCGTTTTACCGGGGAAGTTGTCCCTGGATCCCGGGACCCTGGCAGTGGTGGGCTGCACAGTCTCCCCGGAAGGGAGGTGTGGATAGTGACCTGTGCTCACACACAGGCATCTTGGTGGTGGCAGCAGCAGCCTTAGTGTCGCATGCCCGTCTCTGGGGTCCGCGCTGTTAGCCGCGGCTCGTGCCTGTCTCTGGAGCTCCTTTAAGCAGCACTCTTAATCCCCTCTCCTCACGCACCAGGAAACAAAGAGGGAAGAAAAAGTCTCTTGCCTCTTCGGCAGGTCCAGACTTTTCCCCGGACTCTCTCCTGGCTAGCCGTGGTGCACTAACCCTCTGCAGGCTGTGTTCACACCGCCAATCCCAGTCCTCTCCCTGCATCCGACCGAAGCCCGAGCCTCAGCTCCCAGCCCCACCCAACCCGGCAGGTGAGCAGACAAGCCTCTTGGGCTGCTGTGTGCCGGACGGCACTGATCCTCTGTGCGGGAATCTCTCCGCTTTGCCCTCTACACCCCTGTGGCTGCGCTCTCCTCCGTGACTCCGAAGCTTTCCCCCTCTTCCACCCGCAGTCTCCGCCCGTGAAGAGCCTTCCTAGTGTGAGGAAACCTTTCCTCCTTCAGAGCTCCCTCCTGCTGGTGCAGGTCCCATCCCTATTCTTTTGTCTCTGTTTATTCTTTTTTCTTTTGCCCTACCCAGGCACATGGGGACTTTCTTGCCTTTTGGGAGGTCTGATGTCTTCTGCCAGTGTTCAGTAGGTGTTCTGTAGGAGTTGTTCCACATAAATACGATATTTTAATATTTTATATTAATATTAACTTTCAGATCACAAATCATCTGTTTAATGATAAAAATGATTAATATCTGTTAAAAGCAACATGGTGTGATGGTGTTCCTCTTTGTGTCATGCTGAGAAAGAGATTGGAGTTCCTGCTCTGAGGTTTTTGTTTCTGTGGCCTGCTATTAAGCTTCTCTGCACAACTGCAGTGATGGGAAAGTCATATTATCTCTGTGTTTGTGGGAAGAGTCACTTCCAGCTTGAAGTCAAGGTAGAAACTGTACACAGCAATACCTCATGTGGAGACTAATTAAGCATGTCTCCTGGCCTGTGGCCACATTTTAACAATTTCATGTCCAAGAGCTGAGCATTAGGCCAAGTAAACCAATGTGCTACCTGGCTTTTCCCATTTTTTATTGAACTCTACATGCATAGTCACTCTAGCTGCCAGCCAGCATTGAGAAAACTGATTTCATGAGTTTTTCCCACCGTATTTCTTTTTGGGTATTGGAGGTATTTAAGTGACCATGTGATAGATTATAAACTCCAACCTAGAAAGCACAACACAGCAAAATATAACACAACCTGTAAATGTCAAGTCATAACTTTAAATAAATTTTAATAGTAAAATCATTATAGAATGCCTTAAAAGTTGGCTCTCCCACCTCAGAGGCACAGCACTGACTCCTGGCTGCAGCACCAAAAGCCTTTTATGCACATGGCTTAGAATAAAAGGGAGAAACTGTAGAAAGAGAGGGAGAAACTGTAGAAAGAGAGAGAGAAAGAAAGAAAGAAAGAAAGAAAGAAAGAAAGAAAGAAAGAAAGAAAGAAAGAAAGAAAGAAGGAAGGAAGGAAAGAAAGAAAGAATGAAGGAAGGAAGGAAGGAAGGAGGGAAGGAAGGAAAGAAAGAAAGAAAGAAGATAAAATAAGAAAATAAAATAAAGTTATTAAAATTAAAAAATAATTATTAAGAAAAAACTTTTTTTATAGAAAGAAAAAAATTTTTGACGGATAGAACCCTAGGACAAATGGTGAAAGCAAAGCTATACAGACAAAATCTCACACAGAAAAATACGATATTTTAATATTTTATATTAATATTAACTTTCAGATCACAAATCATCTGTTTAATGATAAAAATGATTAATATCTGTTAAAAGCAACATGGTGTGATGGTGTTCCTCTTTGTGTCATGCTGAGAAAGAGATTGGAGTTCCTGCTCTGAGGTTTTTGTTTCTGTGGCCTGCTATTAAGCTTCTCTGCACAACTGCAGTGATGGGAAAGTCATATTATCTCTGTGTTTGTGGGAAGAGTCACTTCCAGCTTGAAGTCAAGGTAGAAACTGTACACAGCAATACCTCATGTGGAGACTAATTAAGCATGTCTCCTGGCCTGTGGCCACATTTTAACAATTTCATGTCCAAGAGCTGAGCATTAGGCCAAGTAAACCAATGTGCTACCTGGCTTTTCCCATTTTTTATTGAACTCTACATGCATAGTCACTCTAGCTGCCAGCCAGCATTGAGAAAACTGATTTCATGAGTTTTTCCCACCGTATTTCTTTTTGGGTATTGGAGGTATTTAAGTGACCATGTGATAGATTATAAACTCCAACCTAGAAAGCACAACACAGCAAAATATAACACAACCTGTAAATGTCAAGTCATAACTTTAAATAAATTTTAATAGTAAAATCATTATAGAATGCCTTACAAATACAGACAAGGAGCAGAGGTTCCTTTCTCTTTTGCTATAGTTAAGAAGGCTTTGGGTTCGAAGAAGGAGAAAAAATAAAGGACTTACCATTTGGAGTACAAATTGTTTGTTAGTCATTGGAGTTCTATGTGATAGATATAATTCTGTTCTAAAGATAAGAAAGTAGTCAAGTAGACAACATATCTAAACTACAATGTGTTGAAAATTCGGATTTTTGTGTTTTGTACAAGGAAGATTCAACTGCTTGGCCACCCAGGAGCTTTAAATTTCTTCTTTTACAACTAACAAAATTTTTCTTCAGTTTTACACATTGTGTAATATGAAACAGTAGCTTAATTTCCAAAGTCACGGTAATATCTACAGTGTCAAATTCTCCTATGCTTTTCTTGGAGAAGAGCTTAGTAGTTTTGCTAACAGACATGAGACCTCTTATGCTGGCAGGTTGGAATAAACTGAAGCCAGTTCAGAATTTTGTGACACAGCATAGGTATGATCTTTTTTTTTTTTTAACAACTTTATTGGAGTATAAATGCTTTACAATGGTGTATTCGTTTCTGCTTTATAACAAAGAGAATCAGCTATACCTCTACATATATCCCCATATCTCTTCCTTTTTGCATCTCCCTTCCTACCACCCTCACTATCTCACCCCTTTAGGTGGTCACAAAACACCAAGCTGATCTCCCTGTGCTATGCGGCTGCTTCCCACTAGCTAGCTATTTTACATTTGGTTGTATATATAAGTCCATGCCACTCTCTTACTTCGTACCAACTTATCCTTCCCCCTCCCCGTGTCCTCAAGTCTATTCTCCAGTAGATCTATGTCTTTATTCCCATCCTGCCCCTAGGTTCTTCAGAAGCTTTTTTTTTTTTCTTAGATTCCATATATATGTGTTAGCATACTGTATTTGTTTTTCTCTTTCTGACTAACTTCACTCTGTATGACAGACTCTAGGTCCATCCATCTCACTATAAATAACTCAATTGCATTTCTTTTTTATGGCTGAGTAATATTCCATTGTATATAGGTGCCACATCCTCTTTACCCATTAATCTTTCAATGGACAATTAGGTTGCTTCCATGACCTGGTTATTGTAAATAGAGATGCAATAAACATTGTGGTACATGACACTTTTTGAATTATGGTTTTCTCAGGGAATATGTTCAGTAGTGGGATTGCTGGGTCATATGGTAGTTCTAGTTTTTTAAGGAACCTTCATACTGATCTCCATATTGGCCATATCAGTTTACATTCCCACCAACAGTGCAGGAGGATTCTGTCTTCTCCACACCCTATCCAACATTTATTTTTTGTAGATTTTTTAATGATGGCCATTCTGACAGGTGTTATGTGATACCTTATTGTAGTTTTGAGTTGCATTTCTCTAATATTTAATGATGTTGAGTATTCTTTCATGTGTTTGTTGGCAATCTGTATATCTTCTTTGGAGGAATGTCTAGGTCTTCTGCGCATTTTTGGATTGGGTTGTTTGATTTTTGATATTGAGCTTCATGAGCTGCTTGTAAATTTTGGAGATTAATCCTTTGTGAGTTGCTTCATTTGCAAATATTTTCTCCCATTCTGAGGGTTGTCTTTTGGTCATGTTTGTGGTTTCTTTTGCTGTGCAAAAGCACTGAAGTTTCATTAGGTCTCGTTTGTTTATTTTTGTTTTTATTTCCATTTCTCTAGGAGGAGGGTCAAAAAGGATCTTGCTGAGATTTATGTCATAGAGTGTTCTGCCTGTTTTCCACTAAGAGTTTTAGAGTGTCAGGCCTTACATTTTGGTCTTTAATCCATTTTGAGTTTATTTTTGTGTATGGTGTTAGGGAGTGTCTTAACTTCATTCTTTTACATGGGGCTGTCCAGTTTTCCCAGCACCACTTATTGAAGAGGATGTCTTTTCTCCATTGTATATTCTGACCTACTTTATCAAAAATAAGGTGACCATATGTGCATGGGTTTATCTCTGGGCTTTCTATGCTGTTCTGTTGATCTATATTTCTGGTTTTGTGCCAGTACCAGACTGTCTTGATTACTGTAGCTTTGTAGTATAGTCTGAAGTCAAGGAGCCTGATTCCTCCAGCTCTATTTTTCTTTCTCAATATTGTTTTGGCAATTCAGGGTATTTTGTGTCTCCATACAAATTGTGAAATTTTTTCTTTGAGTTCTGTAAAAAATGCCAGTGGTAGTTTGATAGAGATAGCAGTGAATCAGTAGATTGCTTTAGGTAGTGTAGGCATTTTCACAGTGTTGATTCTTCCAATCCAAGAACATGGTATATCTCTCCATCTGTATGTATCATCTTTAATTTCTTTCATCAGTCTCTTATAGTTTTCTGCATACAGGTCTTTTGTCTCCTTAGATAGGTTTATACCTAGGTATTTTATTCTTTTGGTTGCAAAGATAAATGGGAGTTTTTCCTTAATTTCTCTTTCATATTTGTCATAATTAGTGTATACGAATGCATGTGATTTCTGAGAAATAATTTTTTACCCTGCTACTTTACCAAATTCATTGATTAGCTCTAGTAGTTTTCTGGTAGCAACTTTAGGGTTTTCTATGTATAGCATCATGTCATTTGCAATCAGTGGCAGCTTTACTTCTTCTTTTCTGAATTGGATTCGTCTTATTTCTTTTTCTTCTCTGATTGCTTTGGCTAAAACTTCTAAAACAATGTTTAATAATAGTGGTGAGAGTGGGCAACCTTGTCTTGTTCCTGAACTTAGTCTGGTCCTGGTCTTTAGTTTGTTGGAAAATTTTAATCACAGTTTCAATATCAGTGCTTGTGATTGGTCTGTTTATATTTTCTATTTCTTCCTGGTTCAGTCTCAGAAGGTTGTGCTTTTCTAAGAATTTTTTCATTTCTTCCAGGTTGTCCATTTTATTGGAATATAGTTGCTTGTAGTAATCTCTCATGATCCTTTGTATTTCTGCAGTGTCTGTTGTTACTTCTCCTTTTTCATTTCTAATTCTATTGATTTGAGTCTTCTCCCTTTTTTTCTTGACGAGTCTGGCTAGTGATTTATCAATTTGGTTTATCTTCTCAAAGAACCAGCTTTTAATTTTATTGATCTCTGCTATCATTTCCTTCATTTCTTTTTCATTTATTTCTGATCTGATCTTTATGATTTCTTTCCTTTTGCTAACTTTGTTCTTTTTTTGTTTTCTTTCTCTAATTGCTTCAGGTGTAAGGTTAGGTTGTTTATTTGAGATGTTTCTTGCTTCTTAATGCAGGACTGTATTGCTATAAACTTCCCTCTTAGAACTGCTTTTGCTGCATCCCATAGATTTTGGGTCATCATGTTTTCATTGTCATTTGTTTCTAGGGATTTTTGGATTTCCTCTTTGATTTCCTCAGTGATCTCTTGGTTATTTAGTAGTGTATTATTTAGCCTCCATGTGTTTGTATTTTTTACAGATTTTTTTCCTGTAATTGATATCAGGTCTTAGAGCGTTGTGGTCAGAAAAGTTACTTGATACAAATTCAGTTTTCTTAAATTCACCAAGGCTTGATTTGTGACCCAAGATATGATCTATCCTGAAGAATGTTCCATGAGCACTTGAGAAGAAAGTGCATTCTGTTGTTTTTGGATAGAATGTACTATACATATCAATTAAGTCCATTCTGTTTTAATGCATCATTTAAAGCTTGTGTTTCCTTATTTACTTTCATTTTGGATGATCTGTGCATTGGTGAAAGTGGAGTGTTAAAGTTCTCAACTATGATTGTGTTACTGTCGATTTCCCCTTTTATGGCTGTTAGTATCTGCCTTATGTATTGATGTGCTCCCATTTTGTAAGCATAAATATTTACAATATTTATACCTACTTTTTGGATTGATCCCATGATCATTATGTAGTGTCCTTCTTTGTCTCTTTTAATAGTTTTTACTTTAAAGTCTAGTTGGTCTGATATGAGAATTGCTACTCCAGCTTTCTTTTGATTTCCATTAGCATGGAATGTCTTTTTCTGTCCCCTCACTGTCAGTCTATATGTTTCCCTAGTCTGAAGTGGGTCTCTTGTAGACAGCATATATACGGGTCCTGTTTTTGTATCCATTCAGCCTGTCTCTGTCTTTTGGTTGGAACATTTAATCCATTTACATTTAAGGTAACTATCAATATGTATGTTCCTACGACAGTTTTCTTAATGGTTTTGGGTTCGATATTTTAGGTCTTTTCCTTGTCTTGTGTTTCCTGCCTAGAGAAGTTCCTTTAGCATTTGTTGTAAAGCTGGTATGGTGGTGCTGAATTCTCTTAGCTTTTGCTTGTCTGTAAAGGTTTTAATTTCTCCATCGAATCTGAATGAGATCCTTGCTGGGTACAGTAATCTTTGTTGTAGGTTTTTCCCTTTCATCAGTTTAAATATGTCCTGTCACGCCCTTCTGGCTTGTAGAGTTTCTGCTGAAGGATCAGCTGTTAACCTTATGGGGATTCCCTTGTATGTTAATTGCTGTTTTTCCCTTGCTGCTTTTAATAATTTTTCTTTGTATTTAATTTTTGATAGTTTGATTAATATGTGTCTTGGAATGTTTCTCCTTGGATTTATCCTGTATGGGACTCTCTGTGTGTCTTGCACTTGATTAACACTTCCTTTTCCATATTAGGGAAGTTTTCAACTATAATCTCTTCAAATAGTTTCTCAGTCCCTTTATTTTTCTCCTCTTCTTATGGGACCCCTATAATTTGAATGTTGGTGTGTTTAATGTTGTCCCAGAGGTCTCTGAGACTGTTCTTAATTCTTTTCATTCTTTTTTTTCTGCTCTACAGAAGTTATTTCCAGTATTTTACCTTTCAAGTCACTTATCCATTCCTCTGCCTTAGTTATTCTGCTATTGATTCCTTCTAGAGAATTTTTAATTTCATTTTTTGTTTTTTTCATCATTGTTTGTTTGCTCTTTAGTTTTTCTGGTCCTTGTTAAATGTTTCTTTTATTTTCTCCATTTTATTTCCAAGATTTTGGATCATCTTTACTCTGAAATGTTTTTCAGGTTGACTGCCTATTTCCTCTTCATTTGTTTGGTCTGTTGGGTTTTTACCTTACTCCTTCATCTGATGTGTGTTTCTCTGTCTTCTCATTTTTCTTAACTTACTGTGTTTTGGGGTCTCCTTTTCACAGGCTTCAGATTCATAGTTCCTGTTGTTTTTGGTGTCTGCCTCCAGTGGCTAAGGTTGGTTCAGTTGGTTGTGTAGGCTTCCTGGTGCAGGGGCCAATGCCTGTATTTGGAGGATAAGGCTGGATCTTGTCTCTCTGTTGGGCAGGTAGGTAGTGTGTTTGGGATATCTGTGACCTTATTATGATATAAGGCAGACTTTCTGCTAATGGGTGGGGCTGTGTTCCTGTATTGCTAGTTGTTTGGCATAAAGTGTCCAATCCTGTAGCTTGCTGGTCATTTCCTGGAGCTGGATCTTGGCATTGAGATGGAGATCTGTGGAAGACTTTTGTCATTTGATATTACGTGCAGCTGAGAGGTCTCTGGTGGATCAATGTCCTCAACTCATCTCTGCTACATCAGAGGCCCAGGCCTGACACTCAGCTGAAGCAACAAGACCCTGTTATCCACACAGCTCAGAATAAAAGGGAGAAAAAAAGAAAGAAGAAAATAAAATAAAATAAAAATTTATTAAGGTGAAAAATATTTTTTTAAAGTAAAACAATTAAAAAGTAATAAAAAAAGAAAGAAAGAAAGAAGAGAGCAACCAAACCAAAAAATAAATCCACCAATGATAACAGGCACTAAAAGCTATACCATAAAAACAAACAAACAAAAAAGGACAGACAGAACCCTAGGACTAATGGTAGAAGCAAAGCTATACAGACATAATCACACACACAATCATACACATTCCCACTCACAAAAAGAAAAAAAGGAAAAAACTAAATATATTGTTGCTCCCAAAGTCTACCACCTCAATTTGGGATGATTCATTGTCTATACAGGTATTCCACAGATGCAGGGTACATGAAGTTGATTGTGGAGATTTAATCTGCTGCTCCTGAAGCTGCTGGGAGATATTTCCCTCTCTCTTCATTGTTCGTACAGCTCCTGGGGTTCACCTTTGGAATTGGCCCTGCCTCTGCATATAGGTCGTCTGAGGCCGTCTCCTCTTTTCTCATACAGGACGAGGTTAAAGGAGCAGCTGCTTAGTGAGTTCTGGCTCACTCAGACCATGGGGAGGGAGGGGTATGGAATGTGGGACGAGCCTGGGGCAGCAGAGGTCAGTGTGACATTGCAACAGCCTGAGGCGTGCCGTGTGTTCTCCCAGGGAAGTTATCCCTGGGTCACGGGACCCTGGCAGTGGCAGACTGCACAGGCTCCTTGGAGTGGATGTGTGGATAGTGACCTGTGCTTGCACACAGACTTCTTGCTGGCTGCAGCAGCAGCCTTAACGTCTCATGCTTGTCTCTAGTGTCTGCGTTGATACCCACGGCTTGCGCCTGTCTCTGGAGCTCATTTAGGCTGTGCTCTGAATCCTCTTTCCTCACACACCATGAAACAAAGAGGCAAGAAAAAGTCTCTTGCCTCTTTGGCAGTTCCAGACTTTTTCCCGGACACCCTCCTGGCTAGCTGTAGTGCACTACTCCCCTTCAGGCTGTGCTCACAAAGCCAAACCCAGTCCTATTCCTGGGATCTGATCTCTGAAGCTGGAGTCTTAGCTCTCAGCCCCCACCTGTCCTGGCAGGTGAGCAGATAAGCCTCTCAGGCTGGTGAGTGCTGCTTGGCACCATTCCTCTGTGTGGGAATCTCTCTGTTTTGCCCTCTGCGCTCCTGTTGCTGCAGTCTCCTCCGTGGCTCCAGAGCTTCCTTGCCACCATTCGCCATCTCCACCAGGGAAGGGGCTTCCTAGTGTGTGGAAACCTTTCCTCCTTCACAGCTCCCTCCCACTGGTGCAGGTCCCATCCCTATTCTTTTGTCTCTGTTTTTTCTTTTGCCCTACCCAGGTATGTGGGGAGTTTCTTGCCTTTTGGGAGGTCTCAGGTCTTCGGCCAGAGTTCAGTAGGTGTTCTGTAGGAGTTGTTCCACATGTAGATGTATTTCTGATGTATTTGTGGGGAGGAAGGTGATCTCCACATCTTACTGTTCTGCCATCTTGAAGGTCTCTCGAGATATGATCTTATAAATGTTAACTCGTAACCCATGCATGGACTTTGTGTTTAGGGCCTGCTATCAACCTGCTTCACTAATTCCTAGATTTTGTCAGTGTCAACACCTCTTGTCTCTCCTAAAATTTCCCCCAGTCCTTCCTTTTTCATATCATGGCTTCAGCAATACACAGTGGTTCTCCAGAATTGTAACAGACAAAAGTAAGCAAAGATAACAGCAAACCAAGCTAAGTTTTTAGATGTATCCATTAGTGTTTAGAATTCTATAGCATGTGCAATTCTAAATATGCCCCCAAAGATTTCAAGCCTCCAAATCCACAGAGCCTATGAATGTGATGATATAACACTCCCATGGTTGTGTTATGCTATATGGCATAATTGTCCTTAAAAAAGAGAGATTATTCAGATTCATCAAATTTAGTCACATGAGCTTGTAAAAGCAGAGAAGTTGTTCTGAATAGTGGTTGAAAAGAAAAACAGAAGAAATCAAAGACATTTGAAGCATTAGTAGGATTCAATGCACTGTTGGTGGATTGAGGTGGGTGGAGCCATATCAGAAGGAAAGCAGGTCGCTGTAGTTGAGAATAGCTGAGGGCTGCTCCAGCACGGAACTGGGGACCTCAAACCTACAGTCATAAAGAATTGGGTTCTGCCAACAAATTAAATGTATTTGGAAGTAGATTCTTCCTGATACCTCCAGATAGAAGCCCAGCCAGCCAACCCCTAATTTAGAACTTGTCATACTTAAGCAGAAAACCCCAGTTGATGCTGCTGGACATCCAACCAACAGAACTCTGAGCTAATACATGGGTGCTTTTTTAAGCCACTAAGTTTATGCTAATATATTAAGCAGCAATAGAAAATAAGTACACATTATTTTCTTCCAATTCTTTGAATGGCTGGACCAGTTTTATCCTTCAAGTCCTTGATGATGCAACTAAAGAGACACCTATTTTATGACCCTGTTCATTTTAGCATAGTACTTATCATAATTTGTCAATCTATAATAATCTTATTTACTAACTTGTTTATTGGCTACTCCCTGAAAAAATCTGTGCAGGTAAGATTTGTTTTTCCTACTATATGTCTAAGTCTAGTACACGGTAGGACTAGCTTTTATTTGCTGATCTGAATGAATAGAGTTTTCAGAAACTTGACATCTACCATAAATTAACTGCCTTAAATAACTTGAGGTACATTGGAACAATGATTTCACAACAAATTGTGTGAAATGATCATTTAGATATTTAAAAAAGTTTTGCTAGTTAAATAAATTGCTAAAACCAAGTATCATTTCTTATGTATTTTTTTTATTAAAATCTTTATTGGAGTATAATTACTTTACAAGGTTCTCTTAGTTTCTGCTGTATAACAAAGTCACTTAGCTATAGGTATACATATAAGCCCATATCCTCTCCCCCTTGTGTCTCCTTCCCACCCTCCCTATCCCACCCCTCTAGATGGTCAAAAAGCACGGAGGTGATGTCCCTGTGCTATGCAGCTGCTTCCCACTAGCTATCTATTTTACATTTGATAGTGTATATATGTCAATGCTACTGTCTCTCACTTTGTCCCAACTTACCCTACCCCTCACTGTGTCCTCAAGTCCATTCTCAGTGTCTACATCTTTATTCCTCTCCTGCCCCTAGGTTCTTCAGAACCATTATTTTTTTTAGGTTCCATATGTATGTGTTAGCATATGGTATATATTTTTCTCCTTCTGACTTACTTCACTCTGTATGACAGAATCTAGGTCCATCCACCTCACTACAAATAACTCAATTTCGTTACTTTTTATGGCAGAGTAATAATCCATTGTATATATGTGTCACACCTTCTTTATCCATTCATTTGTCGATGGACACGTAGGTTGCTTCCATGACCTGGTTATTGTAAATAGTGTTGCAATGAACATTGGGATACATGACTCTTTTTGAATTATGGTTTTATCAGGGAATATGCCCAGTAGTGGGATTGTTGGGTCATATGGTAGTTCTATTTTTAGTTTTTTAAGGGATCTCCATATTGTTCTCCATAGTGGCAGTATCAATTTACATTCCCACCAACAGTACCAGAAGCTTCCCTTTTCTCCACACCATCTCCAGCATTTATCATTTGTAGATTTTTGATGATGGTCATTCTGACCAGTGTGATGTGACACCTCATTGTAGTTTTGATTTGCATATCTCTAATGATTAGTGATACTGAGCATCCTTTCATGTGTTTGTTTGCAATCTATATACATTCTTTAGAGAAATGTCTATTTAGGTCTTCCATTTTTGGATTGGATTGCTTGTTTTTTTGGTATTGAGCTACATAAGTTGCTTGTATATTAAGGAGATTAATCCTTTGCCAGTTGCTTCGTTTGCAAATATTTTCTCCCATCCTGAGGGTTGCCTTTTTATTTTGTTTATGATATCCTTTGCTGTGCAAAAGCTTTTAAGTTTCATTAGGTCCCATTTGTTTATTTTTGGTTTTATTTCCATTATTCTAGGAGGTGGGTCAAAAAGCCTCATGCTGTGATTTATGTCAAAGAGTGTTCTGCCTATGTTTTCTGCTAAGTGTTTTATAGTGTCTGGCCTAACATTTAGGTCTTTAATCCATTTTGAGTTTATTTTTGTGTATGGTGTTAGGGAGTGTTCTAATTTTATTATTTTACATGAAGATGTCCAGTTTTCCCAGCACCACTAATTGAAGAGGCTGTCCTTTCTCCACTGTACATTCCTGCCTCCTTTATCAAAGATAAGGTGACCATATGCACATGAGTTTATCTCTGGGCTTTTTATCCTGTTCCATTTATCTATATTTCTGATTTTGTGCCAGTACTAGAGTGTCTTGATTACTGTAGCTTTGCAGTGTAGTCTGAACTCCGTGAGCCTGATTCCTCCAGCTCTATATTTTTTTCCCTGAAGACTGCTTTGGCTATTTGGGGTCCTTTGCGTCTCCATACAAATTTTAAGATTTTTTGTTCTAGTTCTGTAAAATATGTCATTGGTAATTTGATAGGGATTGCATTGAATCTGTAGATAGCTATGGGTAGTGTAGTCCTTTTCAAAATGTTGATTCTTCCAATCCAAGAACGTGGTATATCTCTCCATCTGTATGTATCATCTTTAATCCTTTCATCAGTCTCTTATAGTTTTCTGCATACAGGTCTTTTGCTTCCTTAGGTAGGTTTATTCCTAGGTATTTTATTCTTTTGGTTGCAGTGATAAATGGGATTGTTTCCTTAATTTGTCTTTCAGATATTTCATCATTAATGTATAGGAATGCAAGTGATTTATGTGTATTAATTTTGTATCCTGCTACTTTACCAAATTCATTGATTAGCTCTAATAGCTTTCTGGTAACATCTTTAGGATTTTCTATGTATAGTATTATGTCATCTTCTAACAGTGATAATTTTACTTCCTCTTTTCCAATTTGGAATTTTGTATTTCTTTTTCTCTTCTGATTGCTGTGTTTAAACTTCCAAAACTGTGTTGAATAATAGTGATGAGGGTGGGCAACCTTGTACTGTGCCTGATCTTAGTGGAAATTGTTTCAGTTTTTCACCATTGTGAATGATGTTGGCTGTGGGTTTGTCATATATGGCCTTTATTATGTTGAGGTAATTTCCCTCTATGTCTACTTTCTGGAGGGTTTTTATCATAAATGTGTGTTGAGTTTTGTTGAAAGCTTTTTCTATATCTATTGAGATGATCATTTTGTTGTTTTTCTTCAATTTGTTAACATGGTATATTACATTGATTGATTTGCGTATATTGAAGAATACTTGTATTCCTGGGGTAAACCCCACTTGATGATGGTGTATGAACGTTTTAATGTGCTGTTGGATTCTGTTTTGCTCGTATTTTGTTGGGCATTTTTGCATCTATGTTCATCAGTGATTTGACCTGTAGTTTTCTTTCTTTGTTACATCTTTGTCTGGTGTTGGTGTCAGGGTGATGGTGGCCTTGTAGAATGAATTTTGAAGTGTTCCTCCCCCTGCTATATTTTGGAAGAGTTTGAAAAGCCTAGGTTTTAGCATTTCTCTAAATGTTTGATAGATTTCACCTGTGAAACCATCTGGTCTTTGGCTTTGGTTTGTTGGAAGGTTCTTACAGTTTCAATTTCAGTGCTTGTGATTGGTCTGTTTGTATTTTCTATTTCTTCCTGGTTCAGTCTCAGAAGGTTGTGTTTTTCTAAGAATTTGTCCATTTCTTCCAGGTTGTCCATTTTATTGGCATAGAGTTGCTTGTAGTAGTCTCTTAGGATGCTTTGTATTTCTGTGGAGTCCGTTGCAACTGCTCCTTTTTCATTTCTAATTTTATTGAATTGAGTCTTCTCCCTTTTTTTCTTGATGATTCTGGTAATGGTTTATCAATTTTGTTTATCTTCTCAACTAACCAGCTTTTAATTTTATTGATCTTTGCTATTGTTTCCTTCATTTCTTTTTCATTCAATTCTGATTGGATCTTTATGATTTCTTTCCTTTTGCTAACTTTGTGGTTTTTTTGTTCTTCTCTCTCTAATTGCTTTTGGTGTAAGTTTAGGTTGTTTATTTGAGATTTTTCTTGTTTCTTGAGGTAGGATTTTATTGCTATAAACTTCTCTCTTATAACTTGCTTCTAGGTAATTTTTGATCTCCTCTTTGATTTCTTCAGTAATCTCTTAGTTATTTAGTAGCATATTCTTTACCTTCCTCCTGTTTGTAATTTTTACAGTTTTTTTCCTGTAATTGATATCTAATCTCATAGTGTTGTGGTCAGAATAGATACTTGATATGAACTCAATTTTCTTAAATTTACCAAGGCTTGATTTGTGATCCAAGCTATGATCTGTCCTGGAAAATGTTCCATGAGCACTTGAGAAGAAAGTGTATTCTGTTGTTTTTGAATGGAATGTCCTATAAATATTCATTAAATCGATCTGGTTTAATATGTCATTTAAAGCTTCTCTTTCCTTATTTATTTTCATTTAGTTTATATGTCCATTGGTGAAAGTAGTGTGTTAAACTCCCCTACTATGATTGTGTTACTGTCGATTTCCCCTTTTATGGCTGTTAGCATTTGCTTTATGTATTGAGGTACTCCTATGTTGCTTGCATAAATATTTACAATTGTTATATCTTCTTCTTGGATTGACCACTTGATCATTATGTAGTGTACTCTTTGTGTTCTGTAATAGTCTTTATTTCCAAGTACATTTTGCCTGATGTGAGAATTGCTACTCCAGCTTTCATCTGATCTCCATTTGCATGGAATACTTTTTTTCATCCCCTCACCTTCAGTCTATATGTGTCCCTAGGTCTGAAGTCAGTCCCTTGTAGATAGCATATATACAGGTCTTGTTTTTGTATCTATTCAGCCAGTCCGTGTTTTTTGGTTGGAGCATTGAATCCATTTACTTTTAATGTAATAATATGTATGTTACTATTACCATTTTCTTTGTTGTCTTGGCTTTGTTATTGTATGTCTTTTTCTTCTCTTTGCTTCCTTCTTAGTGAAGTTCCTTTAACATTTGTTGTAAAGCTGGTTTGTTTTTGCTGAATTCTCTTAGCTTTTGCTTGCCTGTAAAGCTTTTAAATTCTCCATCGAATCTGAATGAGATTCTTCCTAGTAGAGTAATCTTGGTTGTAGGTTTTTCCCTTTCATCACTTTAAATATGCCCTGCCACTCTCATCTGGCTTGCAGAGTTTCTGCTGAAAGATCAGCTGTTAACCTTATGTAGATTCCCTTTTATGTCATTTGTTGCTTTTCCCTTGCTCCTTTAATATTTTTCTTTGCATTTAATTTTTGATAGTTTGTTTAATATATGTTTTGTCATTTTTCTCCTTTGATTTATTCTTTATTGGACTCTCTGTGCTTCCTGGATTTCATTGAGTATTTCCTTTCCTATATTAGGAAAGTTTTCAACTATAAACTCTTCAAATATTTTCTCAGTCTCTTTCTTTTTCTCTTCTTTCCTGGGACCCTTATAATTCAAATGCTGGTGCAATTAATGTTTACCCAGATGTCTCTGAATATGTCCTAAATTATTTTCATTCTTTTTTCTTTATTCTGCTCTGCCATAGTTATTTCCAGGATTTTATCTTCCAGGTCACTTATCCATTCTTCTGCCTCAGTTATCCTCTCTTGTTTCCTTCTAGAGAATTTTTAATTTCATGTATTGTGTTGCTCATCATTGTTTGTTTGCTCTTTAGTTCTTCTAGATACTTGTTAAATGTTTGTTGTATTTTCTCCATTCTATTTCCAAGATTTTGGATCATCTTTACTATCATTACTCTGAATTCTATTTCAGGTAGCTGCTTATTTTCTCTTCATTTGTTTGGTCTGGTGGGTTTTTACCTTGCTCCTTCATCTGCTGCATATTTTTCTGTCTTCTCATTTTGCTTAACTTATTGTGTTTGGGGTCTCCTTTATGCAGGCTGCAGGTTTGTAGTTCCTGTTGTTTTTAGTGTCTGTCCCAGACACCAAAGGATAAGGTTGGTTCAGTGGATTTCTTCTTGGTGGAGGGGACTGGTACCTGTGTTTTGGTGGATTAGGCTGGATTTTGTGTTTCTGACAGGGAGGACCACGTCTGGCAGCATTTTTTGAGGTGTCTGTGAACTTATTATGATTCTTAGGCAGCCTCTCTGCTAATGGGTGGGAGTGTGTTCCTGTGCTGCCAGTTGTTTGGCATAGGGTGTCCAGCACTGTAGCTTGCTGGTCATTGAGTGGAGCTGGGTCTTTGCGTTGAGATGGAGATCTCTGGGAGAGCTTTCACTGATTGATATTACATGGGGCTGGGAGGTCTCTGGTGGTCCAATATCTTGAAATTGGCTCTCCCACCTCAGAGACTCAGGCTTGACAGCAGACCAGGGCACCAAGACCCTATCAGCCACACAGCTCAGAAGAAAAGTGAGAAAAAAAAGAAAGAAAGAAAAAATAAAATAAAGTTGTTAAAAAAATATTATTATAATTTTTTTTTATTATTATAATTTTTAAAAAATAATAAAAAATAGATAAGAGCAACCAAACCAAAAAACAAAACCACCAATGATAACAAACACTAAAAACTAAACTAAGCTAACATAAATATCAGAAAGTATTCAGTCACATACAGCAAACCCCAAGTCTACAGTTGCTCCCAAAGTCCATTGCCCCAATTTTGTGATGATTTGCTGTCTATTCAGTTATTCCACAGATGCAGGTTACATCAAGTTGATTGTGGAGATTTAATCTGCTTCTCCTGAGGCTGCATGGTGAAATTTCCCTTTCTCTTCTTTGTTCACATAGCTCCCAGGTTCAGCTTTGGATCTGGACTCGCCTCTGCATGTAGGTTGCCTGAGGGTGTCTGTTCTTCGCAAAGGCAGGACGGGGTTAAAGGAGCAGCTGATTAGGGGGCTCTGGCTCACTCAGCTGGGGGGAGGGAGGGTTACGGAATGTGGGAGAAGCCTGCTGTGGCAGAGGCTGGTGGGACATTGCAACAGCCTGAGGCATGCTCTGTGTTCTGGGGAAGTTGTCCCTGGATCACGGGACCCTGGTAGTGGCAAGCTGCACAGTCTTCCGGGAAGGGAGGTGTGGATAGTGACTTGTGCTTGCACACTGGATTCTTTTTGGCTGGAGCAGCAACGTTAGTGTTTCACGGACATGTTTCATGTCCGTCTCTGGTGTTCATGCTGATAGTTACGGCTCACTCCCATTTCTGAAGCTTGTTTAGGCAGTGGTCTGAATCTCCTCTTCTCGCACAACCTGAAACAATGGTCTGACCCTTAGGAAGTTCCAGACTTTTTCCCGGATTCCCTCCCAGTAAGCTATGGTGCACCAGCCCCCTTCAGGCTGTGTTCATGCCACCAATCCCAGTCCTCTCCCTGGGATCTGACCTCCTAAGTCTGAGCCTCAGCTCCCAGACCCCACCCACCCCTGTCCATGAGCAGGCAAGCCTCTCAGGCTGGTGAGTGCTGATCAACACGGATCATCTTTGCAGGAATCTCTCCACTTTGCCCTCTGCACCCCTATTGCTGCACTCTCCTTCATGGCTCTGAAGCTTCCCCCTCACCCTGCTACCCCCAGTCTTCACCTGTGAAGGGGTTTCCTAGTGTGTAGAAACTTTTCCTCCTTCACTGCTCCCTCTCAGAAGTACAGGTCTGGTCCCTATTCTTTTTTCTCTGTTTTTTCTCTTTTCTTTTGCCCTACCCAGGTATGTGGGGGAGTTTCTTGCCTTTGGGGAAGTCTGAGGTCTTCTGCCAGTGTTCAGTACGTGTTCTGTAGGAGTTTTTCCACATGTAGGTGTATTTTTGATGTATTTGTGGGAAGGAAGGTGATCTCCATGTCTTATTCCACCACAAGCTTGAAGGTCCCTGTCCCATGTATTTTTATTTGTAAGATTATTCTCTTCCTTTGGTTAGTTTTCAATACTTTTTTCCATAAACAATTTAGCTACAATTGTTATATATAATATATAAATATATAAATAGTATATATTTGCTTTTATATACATATAAACAGTGCTTTCTGTTCTTTTCTTGTTGCCATTCCACTCTATTAGGTGCATAATAAGCACATAAAGCACATATTGTGATTTAAGAAAAATGGAGAAACATACAAGGAGATGCTTGTATCTGAAATGGAACATTGAGCTGCATGTAGGGTGGTTTTCAGAGAGAAAACATACTTGGGTAATTGACTTTACAACATGTAAAATTATACAAATTTATGTTTGAAACAAGCTGAAAAAAATCCTAAGCCAAATAATGGTATGCTATGTCTTCTAGACTGACTATATAAAAGCCACAGGGGAGAAAAATAGAAATTCAGTTAATGGTGGGATTAATTAGGCAGGTACTGAAAGCTGAATGTCAGAGTAATGTCTATGCCTAAAAATCAGGAATATAATGAGAACAGAAAAAAAGAATAAAAGAGAGGAGAGTTTTTACGAAGAGTCCAAAGACTAGGAATTGTGAATATACTTGAACTCACTCTCCTTCTGATACCTGCACTGTGGATCAATGAGATTGCTTGCTGCATGACCAATGTGTTATTGGCCAAGAAGTGATCTGAACAAGTCCCCTGCAGCACCCAGATCAGTTTGCTAAGTGTGGCACCAAGAAAATCACTATAAACAAGTAAATTTCCTTAGAACATGAAGTAATATCAATAAAATCACTGCCAGCCTTGGTGGATAAGCCAACTTTGAATACTGTATAAAAGAGTCATCCCAAGTAGAACCATTGGTCTCTCTCCTCCACTTGCTTCCTCAACCCCTTAACCTTAATCTCTCTATATATAGAATTATTCTCCAATTCTACAATATGCCTCACTTTTCTTATCTCCATAATTTTTCACTGGCTGTTCCTACTACCTAGAATGTTCTTTTACCTATTCTAAAATTATATAAAACAACTAGTTTGGCATTAGAAGGGCCTAGTTCTAATACCCATTTAATCACTTACTAATTTTATGACCATAAAACAATTATTTAAACTTTCTGAACATGTGTTTCTTCATCTAAAAATGGGAATAATGTTAATGCTTGCTGTATTAGATTTCTAGGGCTGTCATACAAGCTACTATAAACTGGGTAGCTTAAACAATAGACACATACTTTCTCTCAGTTCTAGAGGCTGGAAGTCTGAAATCAAGATGTTGGCAAGGTTGGTTTCTTCTGAGGGCTCTAATGGAGAATCTCTTCGGAATCTTCATCTTAGCTTCTGGTGGTTTTCCAGAAATCTTTGGCATTCTGTGGCTTGTGGCAGAATAACTTCAATCTTCACATGGCCTTCTCCCTGTTTCTCTGTCTCTGTATACAAATTTCTCCTTTTTATGAGAACACAGTCATATCGGATTAGGGGTCCATCCTACTTCAGTATGATCTCATTTTAACTAAACTCTTAACTAATTACATCTGCAATGACCCTACTTCTAAATAAGTTCACATTCTGACATACTAGGGATCAGGACTTCAACATATGTATTTGCAGGGGACACAATACAACCTATAACATCTAATTCACAGGGTTGTTGTGAAGAATCAATATCATGTTTGACACACGATAAATGATGAAAAATTGCCTGATGCAAAATGTTTCAGGTATTTTTTCCTACTTAGTGTTTGCATTCCTCTCTCTCTTTCTCTCTCCCATACACATAAACACACACACACACACACACACACACACACACACACACACGAACTCACTCTTTTACTTTTTAGGTAGCCAAATATTTCCATTTTTTTCTTTTGTGTGCTTTCTAATTTGGCATCATCATGCTGCATTTCTCTACAAAGAGAATACCTCTTTCACCAGCCTTTATTTTATTTCCTATAGCAGCAAAGCATTGTGTGACAAGGGAATCATTGACACAGGTTATGCTTTACAAGTAACAGAATTCTGTTTGTCTTTTCTACAACATTTTTGCTGTCTCAACCACATAAAGGCAGTTTGGAAGCTAAACCTACCATCCTGAAAACGATCTGGATTTATAAAATGGATCGTTTGTTAGACAACAGCCTTCATCAATAATACAATGCTATTCTATACAAAGAAGGCAAGTTCTCATGTCAAAATTTCCCCAAACTTTCCACTTTGTAAGGACTTGTTCATAATACTCTCATAAGAAATTGCTTCTGGTACAGAATTCACTATAAGCTGTCAAAACAAATGTGAAAATTTCTAGCTTGAAAGTCACAGTTAATACACATCTTGTTGCCACAGTGACAGCTGGAGCAAGCAGAGTTGTCCATTATGAAAGGATCAACATTCAATGGATTTTAACAAAAAGCCCTTAGAGAACCATGAGGTCTCAAAGTGTGGCATAGATGCTTAAAATTAAAATAACAATGAAAATGGATATAGATGGTAAACATTTCAGGATGAGTCAAATGTATAATTTCATGCCTTTTGTTTCTTTACTATAGACCTGGCATTCATGTAAATGCATAGGAACTGTGGCAAAATTAAACAATTTAAATGTTTTATTCCTGAACCATATGAGCGGTTCTAGTAGCCCCCTTCCAAAATGTGAGACAGCAGATTGTTATGAGAATGAAGTAATATAGTTCATGTAAAATCTTAGCACGGTGCCCAGCTATGAGACTTTTCTTATTTATCACTGCCATCATAACCACTATATTAGAGATCATTTTTTACAAAACATCTAAATTCAAGTTTGTGCTTTTTATTATTACCTAAAAAAGACGACAAATAAAAGAGAAATTTCTAAAAGAACATTTGTTTTTAGAAATTGAAAATGTTTGCAGTTTTTCTTTCTCTTATCGTTGCTTTCTCAACTGTCCAGTATCTCAGAATAAATCCTCTCTTTTGTTTGTGTGTCACCTCAAAGCATACAAAATTCTAGAAGGCATTTTGGGATTATATGCATTTCACGGATGAAGTCCCTGAGGATCCACAATACTTCTCAAAAACATTGACAATATAACAAGAATACTTTAAAATACAAATACTGCAGAGTCTAGTGGAACAAATGATGAAATTGTTGAAAGAACAACCACATACAGCACAGGAGCAATGATCAGATTAACAGTAATGCTTTTTGACAGAGCCTTTTATTTCAAATAGTCTCAAGGTAGCCACCATTAATTAGGAGCTAGGGGAATAGGCAGAGCATAGAGGCCAGAAAGTTAAAAATGAGTTCTTAGCTTTACAAACAATGTTCAGTCAAGCCTTTGGCTGTATTTACTTGAGCATGGGTCTGGCCAGAAGCAAATACATTGAGGTTCTACCAAGTTTTGAAACTAATATTTCTAAGGAACTGATAAGTCAGGCTTATAATAGCCTTTCCTGTCAAATTACCACAACAGTCTCCTGTCTGCAAGCCCCCACCAATAAGAGTGAAACTGCTAAAGCTATGTGAGCCCCAGGAAGGACAACCTTGTCAATGCCCAACTTGGTATGACCATGAGAGAAAATGGACAGATGTATCTCTTAGATGGAAGAGCCAGAGGTTATGTAGGGAAGTGGAAGGCAGAACAGGGGTCACCAGATGAGTTAATCATAGCACGTACTCCATTACTAAGACAAGGAACTCTCACTGTTTCTTCCAAATAGGTTAAGTAAATTGTTCTGGCCCAGTAGCGGTTGTATAATTCCCATTTTTTTCTCTTTTCAAATGGACGTTTTTATTGCATCTACCTCTTTCCTTCTTATACTTTCCCCATCTTATATTAGGCGTCTTGGAGTGGAGGAGCAGATAAATGTATTTAATTTACAATTGATCAGACCACAGAAGCTACATGGAAACCTGGTAAAGAGGGCTGTGCATTACTTGGGCTTTGAGCTCGATGCACTTACCAGATGCAGTAACTGGGTTGTTACCTTTTGGCAGAGAAATAAGTATTTTTATTAGTGGAAGGAGGACCTGTAAAGATGTGGGTAGTTAAATAGGGGCTGTCACAGAGACTGTATTGGCTATCAAATATTTCATTTCACCTTCATCTTTAAAACAGAATTCTCATTTTACTCTGGGCTGGTTTTATTCATTGCTTAAAGTACGCATATTTTTAGCTTCTTTGGAAGCTAAAATGGGTAAGGAAATGTAAACAAAAGTTACTGGGTAGGGCTTTTAGTGATTCTTTTAAGGTGGTTGGCCCAGACCTGAGGACTGCCATTTTACTTTTCACACTTTATTTCCAACCTGGAATACAACCATTGTTCCTGGAGTCCTGCAACCCTCCTGTGACTTTGAAATCAGAAATAACACACCAAAGATGGTTGGCAAAAAGGGAGAAAGCTCTGTATCCTGACCAAGATGGTCTTAATGTTCCCTTCAGAATGACTAAACTTTAGATAATTTCTTCCTGGCTCTAAGCCCTTGGTCCCCCTTTTCATACCACATTTATTTTAGAAAATTTGTAATTGCAAATCTTATCTTGTTCTTTTGAAATGTATATGAATCTCCTTGAAAGCCTCTGTCAAGTTTTAAGACCCAAGAGATGTCTTTCCCAAGGACCTGGGAACCATCTCTTTGAAATGTAAATATCAAAGGAAAATGGAGCCCCATCTATCAGTCTCTGTGGAAAGATAGGAGCCTAACTTCAGTGGGTGCCTTGCTCCAAGTTAAAACTACCTCCTGCCAGGAAGAGAGGAGAAAGTTTCCTTTTCCTATGTGTAAAGCTAATTAACAAACACTGATGACCCTAGATCTTAAAATCTCTCCTGATCTTTGTTTCAGCAGAACTGAATATCCAGACTGGTCTGTACTCTTTCCTTTATTGCTGGCAAATGTATCTGAATAAATCAACTTCTGTCTGCTCATCTTGTCCAGTACTATTTTTCTTTAACAATCTATAATGACTTTATGGAATCACAGACACGTCTCTGGACTGCGTAGCTCCAAACTTCTTTGACATGATAAAATAAATTCCTGATTTGTTAAGTCACTGTAGTCAGGCCACTATTACAAGTAGCTAAAAGTGATTTCCAATTGATTGGAAGCTTTGAGATGCAAGAGTGAGTAACAAAACTGGTATATATATGGACAAGTCTACTGCTGTCTCTAGAATATATTCTGATAGTGGGCCAATCATAGTTAAATATTCTAATCTTTTATTTCCAAGAGAAGGGTGCAAATTATTAATTTAATTAGATACTTATAAATTTACATATACGTGGTAAATTTCAAAAGTAACTACTAAGAGACTAAATATGGAAGCATGTAACTGTCAAACCTATGGAAATAAAACTTAGAATAAGGAAATAAGGACTTAATTAATCTAACAGAAAGTCAGTAAAATAGAATTAAAAATTAAGTGTACAAAAAGCCAGAGAGATAGAATGCACAAAATCAGATAATCTTCCATCAGATGCTAACTATGTGAGAAGCTGGATGATTGTGGCTGTCATTTCACAGTGGATTTGGATATTAAGTCATCACATTGTACATTTAAAAATCACATTTACAGCTTAAATACATACAATTTTAATTTGTCAATCATACCTCAATAAAGCTAGAAAAAAAAGAAAAGTTCTATATTTAGGGGATCTAAAAAGTAACCCTGAAATACATACTGTAAAAATTATGAAACTCACAACCAGCCACACTCCTCTTTCAGTAACTGAGACGTTAAGCAGAAGAACACACACACACACACACACACACACACACACGCACACACACACACACGATGTGCACAGTGTAATTGGGCTTAATTTAACATATTCAGGAATGCTTATATAACAAAAAGCAGAGACTACACATTTTTATCAAACACACATGGAACACTTACAAATAATATCTGCATTTTAGGTTGCAAAAGAAGATTTAGTTCAACTTGATTTAGCATTAACTGAAAAAAAATATATGTATATATAGGAAAATTGAAATAGGATATGATCCCTCCTTGCTGTGGTCCTTAAGGTCTTAACTGCTAATATTTCTTGGTCGAAAATCCAATCTTATAAATAAAGAAAAACAGAATCTGTTCTGGATTTTAGGGACGATCTGGTCTATCCCAAACTTGTAAGGAATATTCAAGATTAGAAGAGGGAGAAGACATTTCCACTGACCTCTCCAATTTCTCTACAGACGTTCAAGAATTTTCAGTAAATGGAATCACTAAAAACCAGAACATTACCTGGCCTTCTTCTTCTTCAAGTAAGTTTGGGGATATAGAAGAACATTTGAGGATAGAATTGATCAAAGAAAGGGACAGCTCCAGGAAAAACTAATGGTCCTCCAAATTAACAATTAAATAATTCATGAAATAAAAGTCTAAGTGAAAATATCTAACTGAAAAATAGATAAGAGCATTTGACAACATTGTAAGAGAAAGGACCATTGGAAAATTAATTGCCCAACATTGGCTCAATGACATAGAAAATGGAAAGGGGATGACACCCTTTTCCTAAGTGAGGGTTGTCCAAGGAAGTTGTGCATCCTGTGTCCACAATTACCACTATCTTCTAAAGGGAAAATATCTCTACTATTATTGGGACAAAGGAGCCCTTTCCTAATAGACAAACACGCAATAATTTGATCATTAATCCTACCATCATTCTGTCACCTCTTCCTTGGAATAATCATGCTGTCGCAGTGGAAGCAATTTTAATTACTCTTCAAAACTCCACCTTAACACAAACTTTTTCAGTCTCCTTAAGCCACTCAAGTTGTCAGAAAGCCTTCTTTGTCCCATTAATCTGGTGGAATGAGATTTGTTTTGTTTATGACGTGTCTTTAAATGTGAATAGAATAGATTCCTTCTGGAAAACCTAGAAGAAGAATCCCCAGCCATTTGATGACACAGATTGACTACCCACTTTCCGATACTTCCCCTACTGGTATTTTAGAATGTGAGTTTGTCCCATATAGTCTCTGAGACAAAGGTGACCCAGATGTGGGACACATACACATACTCTTAAAAGTCTCAATTGAACTGACTGTGCCTTTATGAAAACTAACCCCATACTCACTGAAAAAAACGTGGACCATCCCTCCAAGGACTCATTATTTCCTCTGTTATCCATAATAACACTCCTTTCTGTCTGTCAAATAGGCAAATGGGTGAGGATATTGCTCTGTACAAGGCTTAGGAGACCTTGATAGGTTTGTATTTCTTTACTTCCCAGTGGTACCAACTCTTTTGTCATCTTCTTGTCAATTCTCAAGACAGATGCTTATCTTACAGTAGAGGATCTATTTTCAATATTACAGCCAGCTGCATGAGTTTTCAATCTGTGCAGAAGCACAAGCTTCATGCTGAGAAGGGCCCTGTGCTTGGTTTCCAGCTGCTGTCACCATCTTCAATTTTTAAATGATGTTTGAATAAGGAGCTCCTCATTTTCGTTTGCACTGGGCCTCACAAATTAAGTTCTCAATCCTGGTCATCATTCAAAGAATGATTCATGCATCTAGACTTGTACTATTTACTTACAAGCATAGTGGGGAAACAACAGTATATGTGGACAGTAATTTCTTAAGATTTGAGAGATGTGCTCTCTTACCTTTCTGCCATAATCTTAAAGATAAATTCCAATTTTGTCAGATTCAAGTGTATTATGTATGCCATGCCAGCACACAATGAAAAATGGGAAAGCTGATTACCAGATGCCCCATACATATGGGAACCCATGACTTGGCGTATCCATGACTTGACTCTTTTTATAGGCGGATATGGCCAAACACTGCAAGGGAGTAATTCAGTATACTGAAGTTTATAATCAACAGTTGCCAGTGACTTTTCTCAAAGATAAATCATAGGAACCACTGCATGCCTTTCAGCTTGGAGACTTGGTTTACTAGAAATGACACCAACATAAGAAATAAGAATACTCTTGAACCTCATAAAACCTGATAAAATACTGCAGGAAATCTCCAAGAAATAGAATCTTGTCATGTTCCTCATTTAAAAGAGCATTGCATACCTCATACGTATTAAAAATATTTGCTCTTGGGCTTCCCTGGTGGCGCAGTGGTTGAGAGTCTGCCTGCTGATGGGGGAGATATGGGTTCGTGCCCCCATCCGGGAAGATCCCACATGCCGCAGAGAGGCTGGGCCCGTGAGCCGTGGCCGCTGAGCCTGCGCATCCGGAGCCTGTGAAAGACGCTGTGAAGAGGATAAAATGACAAGTTACAGAGTGGATTACAGTATTTGAAAACCACATATTCAGCAAAGGACTTGCATTTAAAATATGTTAAGAACTTTCAAAAATCAACTGTAAAGCAAACAAACAAAAACAATCCAATTATAAAGTGAGCAAAGACAAGAGCAGACATTTCACTAAAAACAACAAACAGATGGCAAATAAACATATTAAAAAGTGTTCAGCATCATTAACCATTAGGGAAATGTAGATTAAAACCATAATGGTATACTACTACACACTATTAAAATGGTTAAAATAAAAATAGTGGCAATATCAAATATGGTGAGAATCACTCACAGATTGCTGATGAGAATATAAAATAGTATAATAACTTTGGTAGCAGTAAAATGTAATGAAATATCCTTACGTGCAATAGCTTGGATGAATCTGGAGGTAATTACGCTGAGTCAAAAGAAAGTCAATCTAAAGGTTATATGCTGTATGTAATATATGTATGTATAGTTACATACTCTACAATTTCACTTATATAATGTTCTTCAAATGAGAAGAATACAGAAATGAAGAACATATTAGTAACTGCCAGGGTTTCAGACCAGGTCAAGTAGATGTGGAAGTTAGATGGGTGTGACTGTAAAAAGACAACACCAGAGATCCTAGAGGTGATAGAATCTTGACTGTATTAATGTTGATATCCTGGTTGTGACTTTGTACTAGAGTTTTGCAAAATGTTATCCTTGGGAAAAATGAGTGAAGGGTACACAGACTCTCTCTGTAGCATTTCTTACACTACAGGTAAATACATAATTATCGCAAAATAAAAAGTCAAAAACTATATTCTTTCACATATTCTCCTGAAATTGTTACCATGGTACACCTTAGAAACTAATTTTTCTAGCTTTTCATTTTGCCCATTTTCCAATCAAGAAAGGCTCAAATCAGTAATTTTGGAATCCTAAAATAAGATGAAGTCAAAGTTGTCTCTTGAGATTCAAAAACTCAGGTTGTAATTTCAACTATGTATATGGTCTGATAATTAATGTGGGTTGTTAAATTAGGCAATTAATTATGCCTTTAGAGGCTTATTATTAATAATCTCTGTTCAGTTCCAGTTCTTTGCTATGAGTAACAGTGTTATATTTAAATGTTTTGGCTGACCTTTCTTTTTATTTAGCAGATATAAGGTTATTAAACTAGTTATGAAGAAATATGACATTTTTAGTTAATCTGATAATTGATATCTTTGATTTTCTAAAGGAATAATTGTGCTGACTCTCATTCAGATCAGTGTGGAAAGGAAGAGGAAGCCAGTATTCTTACAAGAGGGTAATGCAGTGCTACAGAAACAATGATCTGTTTCAGGGGAGCTGTAAACAAGACTGGGTGGCTAAAGATGTAGTGACATTTGTGGTGTGGCAAAAAGAATATGCTCAGTTCTACAGCTTAAAATATAGGAATTTCCTGCACATAGAAATGAAGAGAACAAGAACAGCTACAGCAATCTTGTGCAATACAAACATGGTAAGAAATCTTGTTCTACCAGTTAGCAAAAGTTACTACAAAGCCACAATTTAGACTGTAGAATTTGTACACAACCAGACAAAAAGTGAAGGCATTTCTGTTGAGTATATGCTATTTTTATTCTCTTTCACCCTCACTAGGTTTTTGCTTGCTTGTTTGTTTGTTTGTTTTTACTTTCTGCCTTCTTGACCTTCTCATCCTCCTGATTTGTGAATATTGTAGTGTCCTGGAACTCGGACTTCAGGCTTTTCTTACACTCATTTTTAAGATAATTTCAATGTTCTATCTTTAAATATCACCTCTAAGCTTATAACTCCTGATTTTACATCTTCAGCTTAACCTCTGTCAATCATCTGTACAATATATCTACCACATAGCTAACAGGCATCTCAAACTTAATTGTCCCAAATCACTTCTTATTCTCAATTCTGTGGTAGACACCACGCTTTGTCTACTGGTGTTCA
Source organism: Neophocaena asiaeorientalis asiaeorientalis (assembly GCF_003031525.2). Taxonomy (NCBI): domain Eukaryota; kingdom Metazoa; phylum Chordata; class Mammalia; order Artiodactyla; family Phocoenidae; genus Neophocaena; species Neophocaena asiaeorientalis. The sequence goes on from NW_020174653.1 coordinate 258,382, forward strand.
TTCTCCCTGTCTGCCGTTTTGTAACAGAAACTCCTGAGTTTTCTTGTGATTAGGACATATATTTATATTCTCATATTTTCTTTCAGCTAATTATTGCTGTAGGACAAAACTAAGGCCACTAGAATGTCAATGGAAGTGCTGTGTTCAACCTCTAGGTCATCTTAACGATGTCCTGGAATATACTTTCCCCTTTACTGAGCTGGATTTGAGATATGGAAGTGAGCCATCTCTACTTATGAGCAACGAGACAGGCCCCTGGAAAACTGCACAGCAATGAGGTTAGAAGGAGCCTGGGTCTCAAAATGACTCCTGAGCAGAACCATCTTTCCAGCCTTGTATGGCTTTCTGCCGGTATGTTATGTGAGACAGAAATAAGCCTTTCTCTTAAACTACTGTTTATTTGGTGTCTTTATTCTCACACTGTAGTCTGTAATGTAATTCATATACCCTCCAAACCTAGTCCTGCCTCATTTTTCTTCATCCTTGACTCCTCTCACACCCCATCTTCAAGCACTCAGCATATTCTGTTGGGTCTAGCTTCAAAACTGATTCCAAATTTTACTATTCTCAACCTACTTCCATTGTCTAAATTACCATGATATGTTACCTGGATTATGGTATTCGTATCCTAACAGCTCTTTTATTTTTTTGTTTCTGTCTTCCTCAAATTTATTTTCAATCTAGCAATTTATTTTGAAACACATCAAATCATATCACCCCCATGCTTAATTGCCTCCAGTGGTTCTACTTTACAACATCCTTACAAAAGCCTACATAGTATACCCTACTTCTACCTCTGTGAACTCATTTTACATCATTCTACTCCTTACATGTCTTCACAGATTATGGCCAATTTGCTTAGGACATTTCCAGCTTAAGAACCTCCATTTGTTTGAAATTGTTTCATGAAAGATAAACACATGGATCACTCCATCACTTTTTACTTTATTTTATGAATTTTAATTTTTTACTGAAAAAAAATTTTCTTCCTATATAGGTTATTACAAAATATTGAGTATAGTTCCCTGTGCTATACAGTTGGTCCTTGTTTTTTTAATCTATTTTATATTTAGTAGTGTGCATATGTTACTACCAAATTCCTAATTTATCCCTCTCCTCCCCAACCTTTCCCCTTTGGTAATAAGTTTGTTTTTTATATCTGTGAGTCTGCTTTTGCCTTTTAAATAACTTTATTTGTATCACTTTTTAGATTCCACATGTAAGTGATATCATATGATACTTGTCTTTTTCTGTATGACTTATTTCACTTAATATGATAATCTCTAGGTCTATCCATGTTGCTGGAGATGGCATTATTTCATTCTTTTTTATAGCTAAGTAGTATTTCATTGTGTGTGTGTGTGTGTGTGTGTGTGTGTGTGTGTGTGTGTGTGTGTATGGTACATCTTCTTTATCCATTCATCTGTCGATGGACATTTAGGTTGCTTCCATGTCTTGGCTATTGTAAATAGTGCTGTAATGAATATTAGGGTGCATGTATCTTTTTGAATTAACTCCATCACTTTCTTTAGATCTCACCATAAGCATTATCTTATCAGTGAGGTCTTCCCTATAAAATATCAAATACACATTATTTTCTCTTACTACTTATTTTCATTACTCTTTTTTATTTTTCTCCATAACATATCACTTTTTGACTTATAATGAGTTAACTCTTTATGGTTTTATGTAAACTCTATAAGGACAGGGCTATTTTGTTTGAATTCCTGGTCTCCTGCTATATTTCATGTCTAGAAAATTGCCTGAATCATAGTAGCCACTCAATAAATAAGGTTTAAATTAATTGAGTAAGTAATAATGAACATATGCTCAATAAGATATGAAACAACTATAACAAATGATATTACTGAAGAATACCTAATTATACAAAAATAATCCAGGAAAGCTCGAGGAAGGGGGATAAATTGGGATTGACATATACATACTACTATATATAAAATAGATAACTAAGAAGGGTCTACTGTACAGCACAGGAAACTCTTCTCAATACTCTGTAGTGACTTATATGGGAAAATAATCTAAAAAAGAGTGGATATATGTTTGTGTGTAACTGATTCATTTTGCTGCACAGCAGAAACTAACACAACATTGTAAATTAACTATACACCAATAATTTTTTAAAGTAATTAGATTCCTAAAAAAAAATCATAAAAAAGTGCTAATTTAAAAATATATTATTTAAGTAAAATTAGTTTGATAAAAAAATGAATAATGGCTTTATAACATGTCCCTTGCATGTATCACCCCCAAAGAACCCAATGACTTTACATCCATTCATGAACAAAAGTGACTTCATGGAAGCTTTGAGGTCCAGGTAGGAGATTGTGAACATCTAACGCAGTCCAAGACCAAAGAGAGCTATTTTGAGGAGGCAGGCTCATACCCAGGTGACTGACCCACTGACTGTGGTCCCAGCTATAGACTTGGAAACAGCTTGGTACCCCTGAAGACTTAGCTGTAGCCCCATTTGTAACCATCCTGTTACCAGCACCATATGCCAAGGGACCTGGGAGGAGTCATTCCCAATTGTGCATTGGGCAATAGACATATAGGACTTTGTCCTGGCTGTGGACCCTGAAGTGGCTTGTGAATGAGTTCCAACCCCTCTTGGCTGTAGTCCAAGAGCCCCTGGACCATAAAACTCAGTCAGACTGTAGATTCTGAAAGGGTCCTTTAACTGGACTGTAGCCTATCCCAGCCACAATCTGATAAGTCAGGCTGGCTCAGGGACCCACCAGGAGAAACTCCCATATGCATCCACAGAGATCCTTAAAGGCCCTATATGCAGCTCAGACTTCCAAACAGCCACAGTCTGCTAGTCTGCCAGCAGTACTGAGGGTCTGGTGTCCCAGTGGGAGATACTCTATTGATGGCCCTGGAGATCTTGAAAGGGCCCTACACTTGACTCCAAGCACCTTGTAGCCACAGTCTGCCAGGAATCCTAAGGGTATACAGGGTATCAGTGGGAGACATTCCCACCTACAACCCCATAGAAATTCTGAAAGGATCTACATTGTGCTGAGCTCCTCCACACCATAGTCCATGAACAGTCCTATTGGTACAGGAACACAGAAGGAATTACATGCAGCTGCACCCCCATAGATCTTGAAGGACCATGAACTCAGCTCCAAACACCTCACAGCTGCATTCAGCCAATAGACCTGCCAACACAAGGATCCAGTAGGACACACTCCTGTCTGTGATACTGGAGATCCTGAACGGACCCTATAACTGGTTCCAGGTACTTCCAGCCACAGTCCACAAGAATACTTGTGGACCAGGGAAGTAGTGGGAGGCATCTAAGAAGATTCTGAAATGGTCCTATACTTGACTTCAACCTTTCCAATCATGGTCAGGGACAAGTCTAGTCTGACCAGAGAGGTAGTGGGAGACATGCCCATTTGCACCTCCAGAGCCAATCTTGGCTGTGTAACCCAAAATTTCCCTGGGGCTTAATTCTAGTCTGACTGTCTCAGTCAGTCTAGGGCTAGTCCTGCCCACCCAGAAACACGTTCAGTGATAAGGCAGCAGCCCTCACAGAGACCTGGCAGAAGCCACACTTCCCATACATCTATTAACAGGCTTGCTGTCTAAGTATCCAATAGTGGACAGTGAAACAGAGTCTTATCCCAGCACCACCCTACTGAACAAGGTACTGGAAATGGTGCCATCCACTCAGGGACCTGAGAGAATGCACACCTTCCCAAGCCCCTGGTAAGAAGCTCACCAACCATAAACCCCACTTCAAACCCAATATCAGCCTCACACTAGCTTCAACCTAGTGCAACAGCAATTCTTGATGAAATCCTAACAGCTTAAGAAGCAGACAGAAGGAGTTCTTTACCCACTAAGGCCAGTCTTAAGACTAGAATGAGAGTTTACTCCTTCAAATGCATAAACACAAATGCAAAGCTACATTGATTATGAAGAACTGGGCAAATATGACACCTTCAAAGGAAACCAAGTTCCAGTGACTGCCCTAAAGGAATGGAGATCTACAAATTTCTTGACAAAGAAAATTCCAAATAATCGTCTTAAAGCAGTTCAATGAAATGCAAGAGAACACAGATAAATAGCTAAACAAAATTAGAAAAACAATGCATAAACAAAATGAAAAGTTTAATAAAGACATAGAAACTATACAAAAAACAAAAAACACCAGAAATCCTGGAACTGAAGGAAACAATGACAGAACTAGACAATTCAATACAGAGCTTCAACAACGAACTAGATCATACAAAAGAAAGGATCAGCAAACTGATCCTTGAAATGAGCCAGTTAGAATCAAAGAAAAAAAAAGAATGAAAAAGAATGAAGAAGGTCTATGTGAATCAGGCAAATGGACAAGCAAATGGACATTCACACCATGGGAGTCTCAGATGGAAAAGAGAGAGAGAGAGAGAGAGACAGAGAGAGAGAGAGAGACAGAGAGAGAGAGACAGAGACAGAGAGAGAGAGAGAGAGAGACAGAGAGAGAGAGACAGAGAGAGAGAGAGAGACAGAGAGAGAGAGACAGAGACAGAGAGAGAGAGAGAGAGAGACAGAGAGAGAGAGACAGAGAGAGAGAGAGAGAGAGAGAGAGAGAGAGAGAGAGAGAGAGAGAGAGAAAGAGAAACAAAAAAAACACTGCCAACCAAGAATATTATACTCAGCAAAACTTTCCTCAAGAAATGAGAAATAGAGATATTTCCAAAAATGAAAGAGAGAGATGTTTCTAGATATTTCAAGGTAAAAGCTAAGAAAATCCACCCCCCTAGACCTGCCTTAAAAGAAATGCTAAAGGGATTTCATCAAGTTAGAATGAAAAGATGCTATGTAACAACATGAAAACATATAAAAGTATGAAACTAGTAACAGTACAGAATCTGCATTCCTAATATCTAATGCTGTGTAAATCACTTTTATATTTAGTATAAAAGTTCAAAAACAATAACTTTAAATAAACTATACAGGATCATATGGTACTTCTATTTCTGTTTTTTTAAGGAACCTCCATACGTTCTCCTGAGTGGCTGTACCAAGTTACATTTCCACCAACAGTTTAGGAGGGTTCCCTTTTCTCCTCACCTTTGCCAGAATTTATTATTTGTAGATTTTTTGATGATGGCCATTCTGACAAATGTGAAGTGACACCTCATTGTAGTATTGGTTTGCATTTCTCTAATGATTAGTGATGTTGAGCATCCTTTCATGTGTTTGTTGGCAATCTGTATATCTTCTATGGAGAAATGTCTATTTAGGTCTTCTGCCCATTTCTGGATTGGGTTTTTTTTTTTTTTTTTTGATATTGAGCTGCTTGAGCTTTCTGTCTTGACATATTTTGGAGATTAATCCCTTGTCAGTTGTTTCAGTTTCAAACATTTTCTCCTATTCTGAGGGTTGTCTTTTCATTTTGTTTATGGTTTCTTTTGCTGTGCAAACGTTTTTAAGTTTAATTAGATCACATTTGTTTATTATTGTTTCTATTTTCATTACTGTAGGAAAGGGTCAAAAAAGATCTTGTGATTTATGTCAAAGAGTGTTCTGCCTATGTTTTCCTTTAAGAGTTTTACAGTGTCCACCTTACATTTAAATCTTTAATCCATTTTGAGTTTATTTTTGTGTACGGCATTAGGGAGTATCTAATTTCATTCTTTTACATGTAGCTGTCCAGTTTTCCCAGAATCATTTATTGAAGAGAGTGTCTTTTCTCCATTGTATATTCTTGCCTCCTTTGTCATAGATTAGGTGACCATAGGTGCATGGGTTTATCTCTGGGATTGCTATCCTGTTACATTGATCTATATTTCTGGTTTTGTAAGTCAGACACAGAAAAACAAATAGCATATGATATCGCTTATATGTGAAATCTAAAAAAAGTGTAAAAATGAACTTATTTACAAAACAGAAGTAGAGTCATGGATGTAGAAAACAAATTTATGGTTACCAGGAGATAAGGGGGGGAGAGATAAATTGGAAGATTGGGACTGACAAATACACACTACTATATATAGGATAGATAATTAATAAGACCCTGCTGTATACCACATAATGTTAAAAAAAAAAAAAAGAGTGGATATATGTATATGTATAACTGATTCACTTTTCTGTACACCTGAAACTAACAAAACATTGTAAATCAATTATACTCTAATAAAATTTTTTTAAAAAATAAAGTAACTGCCAAACTGTTCACCAAAAATTAAATATATAAAGATTGTTGAATTCATTAGAAAAAAACAAAGAAAATTACTAGATTTATATCAGTTATGGAAGGAAGCAAGGGTTCTTAAATGACATTTGTACTTCCCTATCTGACAATACTCTCTGTGCTACAAAAGAAGTCTTTGAAGTACTAAAATTTAAATACAATAAAGAGTAGTAGTACTAAAATTTAAATACAATAAAGAGTAGTTTCCCACTTTGATGGCAAGTCAATACATCCTGGTACTATACCCTACAGATAATCTAAATTTAAAAAATATATGTATGTTTTATTCAACATTTTTAAACAATCCTCCAAAACTTAAAAAACTGCAAACCCTGGTTTAAAAAAGTATAAATACCTAGAACAATTTGTTGTTGGATGCACAATATAAAAACATGTAAAGTATGACATCAAGAACATAAAATGTGGACTAGAAGTAAAAGTGTAGAGTTTTTGTATGTGATTGAAGGTAAGTGTTATCAGCTTAAAACAGACTGTTATGTCTACAAGTTTCTTCATGTAAGCCCCATAACAATCTCAAAGAAAAAACCTATTGCAGTTATACAAAGGAAAAAGAGAAGAGAATTAAAGCATACCACTACCAAAAAAAAAAAAAAAAAAAAAAAAAAAAAAAAATCCAAAGAAGACAATCAGAGAAAAAGAAAAAAACAGAAAGTCAGAAAATAATTAATACAACAACAATATTAAGTCCTTGCCAATCAATAATTACATGAAATGTAAATGGACTAAATTCCCCAATCAAAAGATACACAGTGGCTGAAATCATTAAAAGATAAGATCCAACAATATTTTGCCTATAAGAGATTCACTTTAGCTTTTCGGACACATATAGGTTAAAAATGAAGGGAAAGAAAAAAAGATATTCCACGCAAATTGTAACCAAACAAGAGCAGGAGTGGCTATACTTAGATATAATAAAATAGACATCCAGTCAGAATCGGTCACAAGAATAGTGACCAAGGTCACTATGTAGTGATAAAGGGGTTATTTCTTCAAGAGCATATAACAGTTGTAAAAATATATGCACCTAACTTGGGAGCACCTAAATATTCAAAACAAATATTAACAGAAGTGATTGGAAAAAAAGACAACAATACAATAATAGTGAAAGATTTTAATACTCCACATTCAATATTGAATATTTCATTCAGACAGAAAATTAATAAGGAAACAGTCAATCTGAACAATGCTATAGATCAAATGTACCTAGCAGACTTATACAGAAAGTTCTATCCAAACAGCACCAGAATACACACACTTCTCAAAACGAATGAAGCATTGTCCAGAAGAGGCTGTATACTGGATCACAAAGTAAGCTTTAGAAAATTCAAGAAGAATGAAATCATATCTGATATCTTTTCTGACCACAACTGTATGAAAATTAAAACATATAACAGAAGGATATCTAAATAATTTACAGCTACATGAAAATTAAACTACACGTGCCTGAATAACCAATGGGTCAAAGAAGAAATCAAAAGGAAAATTAGAAAATATCTTGAGACAAATTAAAATGAAAACACAACATACCAAAATATATGGGATACAGCAAAAAGTTCTGAGGAAAGTTTATATTGATAAATGTCTACTTTAAGAAACAAGAAAAATCTAAAATAAACAACCTAACTTTACACCTCAAGAAATTAGAAAAATAAAAATAAACTAAGCCCAAAGTTAACAAAAGAAAGGAAATTAAATATTAGAGCAGAAATAAATAAAATAGAGACTAGAAAGAAAATAGAAAAAAATCAATGCAACTAATAGTTGGTTTTTGAAAAGACAAACAAAATTGACAAACCTTTATCTAGACTAATTAAGAAAAAAAAAGAGAGAGGATTCAAACAAAATTATGAATGAAGGAAGGGACATTACATCTGACACCACAGAAATACAAAGGATGATGGGAGACTACTACAAACGTTTATACATCAACAAGTTGGATGACTTACAAACATACCACTTATGAAGACTGAATCACGAAAAAGTAGAAAATCTGAACAGACCAATAAAAAGCAAGGAAATTGAAAGTGTAATGAAAAACTCCAAAAAAAGAAAAGTCAAGAAACAGATAACTGCATCTAGTGAATTCTATCATACCTTTAAAAAAATATTAATACCAATTCTTCTCAAACTCTTCCAAAAATTTAAAAGGAGGAAACACTCCAAAACTCACTTTTTGAGGCCAGCATTACCCTGGTACTAAATTCAGAAAAAGAACTTAAAAAAAAAAAAAAAGAAAGAAAGAAAATGACAAGGCAATATCCCTGATAAATATAGAGGCAAAAATTCTCAGATATATTCTAACAAACTGAATTCAAGGGCACATTAAAAGGATCATACACCATGATAAGCTGGGATTTATTTCATGGATGCAAGGTTGGTTTAACATAAGCAAATCAATAAATGTGATACATCACAATAATAGAATTAAAGATACAAATCTTATAATCTTCTCAATTAATGAATAAAAGTATTTGACAAAATTCAACATTTGTTCATGATGAAATCTCTCAATTTATTAGGTACAGAAGGGACATATCTCAACATAATAAATGCCATATGTGGCAAGACAACTTTTGCTAAAATTATAGTAAAGAGTGAAAGATGAAATCTTTTCTCTAATATAAGAAACAAAACAAGGTCACTCACTCTCACCACTTCTCACCTTCATAATACTGGAAATTCTAGCCAGAGCAATTAAGCAAAGAAAATAAATAAAAGGCATCCAAATTGCAAAAGAAGAACTAAAATTGTCTCTGTGATAGCAAGATCTTATATATAGAAAATCATAAAGACTCTACCACACAATTGTAAGAATTATAAATGAATTCAGTACAGTTGCAGGATATAAAGTCACCATACAAAAATCAGTTGCACATCTACACAGTAACAGTGAAATATCTGAAAAAGAAATAAAGAAAACAATCCCACTTACAATAGCATCAACAATAATAAAATACTTAGGATAAACTTAACCAAGGAAGTGAAGTTCTATACATTGAAAACTAGAAGATATTAATGAAATAAATTGAAGCCACAAATAAATGGACAGATATCCCATGTTTGTGGATCAAAAGAATTAACATTGTTAGAATACCCATATTACCTCAAACCATCTATACATTCCATGTAATCCCTATCAGATTCCAATGGCATTTTTCACTGTAATAGGAAAAGCAATTCTAAAGTTTGTATGGAACTGCATAAAAACTAAATGGCCAAAACAATCATGAGAAAGAAGAACAAAGCTGGAGGCATCACACTTCTGACTTCAAACTATACTATAAAACTATAGTAATCAAAAGAGTATGGTACTGGCATAAAATCAGACACACACACCAATAGGATAAAATAACAATCCCAGAAATAAACTCATGTTTAAATAGTTGACTAATATTTGACAAGGGAGCCAAGAATACTCAATGGATAGAAGATAATATTTGCTATAAATGGTGGGGAAAATAGATATACACGTACAAAAACTTTAAATTTTTATATGTGTATATCCACTGCCATACACCACTCACAAAATTAACTTGAAATGAATTAAAAACTTAAGTGTAAGTTCAAAAACATAAATCTCCTAAAGAAAACAGGGAAAAGCTTCTTGACATTGGTCTTGGCAATGATATTTTGGATATGATATCATAAGAACAGGCAACAAAATCAAAAATAAACGAGTGAGACTACATCAACCTAAAGCTTCTGCACAGGAAAAGATACAATCAACAAAATGAGGAGGAAACCCACAGAATAAGGCAAAATATTTGCAAACTGTAAACCAGATAAAGGGTTAATATTCAAAATATATAAGGAATTCATAGAACTCAATAACAAAAAGAAAAGAAAAGAAAAAATGCTCAATAATCTTATTTTTAAAATGGAGAGAAGTCTTGAATAGACTTTTTTCTGAAGAAGACATAAAAATAGCCAACAGGTACCCATAAAGATGTTCAACATCAATAATCAAGGAACTGAAAATATAAACCACAATGAGATATCACCTCTTACCTGTCAAAATGGCTATTGCCAAAAGGGCAAAGATAACAAGTGTTTGCCAGTATGTACAGAAAATGGAACTCTAGTGCACTGTTGGTGGGAATGTGGATTGGTGTAGCCACTATGGAAAACAGTATGAAATTTCCTCAAAAAAGTAAAAGTAGAACTACCATATGATCCAGCAATTCCACTTCTGGGTATATATCCAAAGGAGATGAAGTCGCTATCTCCAAGAGATATCTGTATCCCCATGTTCTTTGCAGCATTATTCACAACAGGCAAGACATGGAAATAACTTAAGTGTTCATTGACACTTGGATAAAGAAGGTGTCAGACATTATACAATGGAATATCATTAAGCCATAAAAAGATGGAAATCCTACTATTTGTGGCAACATGGATGGACCTTGAGGGTATTATGCTAAGTGAAATAAGTCAGAGAAAAATAATACCATAGGATCTAGAAAAACAAATAAACCAAAAAAAAAAAAAAAAAAAAAACCCATAGCAACGTTAGCTAGAATGGTGGTCACAAGAGGCTGAGGTTAGGGGAAAAGGGGAATTGATCACAGGGAACAAACTTCCAGTTGTGAAATAAATAAGTTCTGGGGATCTAGTGTACAGCAATAGTGAGTATAGTTAACAATACTATACTGTAAATTTATTTCAATACTTGAAATATTCAAATACTTATTTTAATATTTAATACAATATTGAATACATGAAAATTGCTAAGAGAGTAGATCTTAAATGTTTTCACTACACACAAAAAACTGTAATTTTGTGAGGTGATGAATGTGTTAACTAATCCTACTGTAGTAATCATTTTACCATATATATGTATGTTAAGTCATCATGCTGTATAGCTTAAACTTATGCAAGATTATATCTATTGTATCTCAGTAAAACTGGAAAAAATATAAGTATTTATGTGAGGAACATTTTAGTTGATGTAATAGCTACTGCTACTGAATCTTGCTAGCTATCAGAGAATGTTAAATGCATTATTTCATTTAATACATGCAACATTTTCTAATTGGGTTATATTGTTTTCATTATTTTTCAAGTAATAAAACCAATGCCTCACAGTTCAATGACTTGCCAAAGGTCACACAATTAAAATCTGTCTCACTAGTACTCCCCTAAACATCATCATTATATAAGCCCTGAAAATACAGCCACAAAAATTAACAGTGGTTTTCTTTACTAAATGGGTTTATAATAGATTCCCATTTTTATTTTTGTACTCTATATTAGAGTAATATAAAAAGAGTTTAGCAACAAAAAAATAAATATTATTAATAAAAATGAAAGAAAACACTTAAAATAATTTTATAGAAGAAAGTGCAAAGTTGTTTTGGTTTGATAATTCACCATTAGAGGAATACAAATGGTCAATAAATATATGAAAAATCTTTACCCAGCTTTCTTGGTTTTGTTTTATTTTATTTTAATACAATTTTTAAAAATTTACTCTTGTTCCTGTATCATTGAGACTGTATGTTCTTGCATTCTGTGGACAATATTAAAGTGTTCTCTAAAATTCTTTATAATCATATTTAGAGCTACTCCTTCTCTTAACCTTCAGAATTAATCTTCTTTCCCTTGTAATGTAGTCTTTCTGCAAGGGAGAGAGATAGAGATGAGAGAAAGAGAGAATGAGAAATCTATCTAGATGCTATAGTGGCCAAAATAAATTTTGTGGCTTGCCCTTAGCTTCTCTATCTGTGCATTTGATGATATTCTCATCCTCTTCTCAGAATTAAGCCAGAAAAAGCTAGATGTAGGCACATCTCTCTGCCAGTTCCCAGTTTCCAGGAAAAAGCAGAGTCTGTCAGACTTTCATCTAGTGTACTTTTAGTGGCCCAAGATGAAATCATCTCTTTATCACTTTCTCATTTTTATGACACTCTTAGCAGTTAAAGTACATTAATAAAAGCAAACACCTCCCCCAAAACAACAAAACAAAAACTTAGTTTCACTCTTACTCTTTTTGTTGTTGCTGTTCTTTAGTGCCTGCAGACTTTTAATTGTTGGGACTCTACCATTGTCAGTCTTCTCCTTTATTTTCTGTCCACTTGTTTATAAAAAGAGATATTGATGGAGTAAAGAACATAATTTTTGCCTCAAAAATCAACAGCAGTGATGTGGGATAATGTAGTAATATTATTGTTGGATATTTGGAGTTTCTCAACCAGGGTTCATACATATGGGAAATCATCAAAATTCTTGCTATGTGCCATCTAATTGCTGGCTTTCCTTTCTCTCTGATGAGGTGGCCACAGACTGAGTTGTCCAATCAGTTCCTTTGACCTTCTGGTTAATGATGTTCTTCTTGGGCTCTGAAAACACATTCACTGTTATTTCTAGTTTTCATCTTAAATTTGAATCTTCTTCTTTGTCTCTGTTTCTAAGCATTTTAGTTGAATGTTGAGAAATTATTCACTGGTATCTACAAGCCACTTTATACCAAAAAAAATTAATTAATTAACTCTTCTTGATCAGATTTGGTTTTTGTTTTGATTATTTGCAACTGTATTGCAGTTAGAATTAACTTTTAACCTTATTTGTAGATAATTTCTTATGTGATGTACATGTATCAGTGACACCATTTTTCATCAAACAGCACTCAAATTTAAGGCCACTTTTTCTTTACTGCAACTGTGTTCGTAAAATAGTGGTATCCGTAGATTTACTTAAGGAAGTGTTCGATGTTGTGTAAATATCAGTTTTCAGTATTTTGTTCATTTTATAATCAGTGAATACCATTATTAGCTTCATTGTTTCCCAAAAAATCTTTTTCTGACTTTGTTACAGAGCTATGGGATAAGAGAATAGCTCACTCATTCTGGGACAAATGTCCCATACCCATTTCTGCCAATTTCAGGAAAACACTCTTCCTCTCCTCTTCTTTGTCAGCCTGTTGGTTTGGAGCTAATATACTGTAGCAGAAAGAAACTGGCTGTTGAAAAGATTTTAGCTCTGTCACTTGGTCAGATTTCAATGGTCAGGCTATCTATTTTTTTGAGTCTGTTTACTCATCTGTAAGATAAGTATAATCCCTTTGGGAGGCTGATGAAAGTATTGCTTGCGATGGCAGCAAGTGAGAATCCAATGACTATAATTTTCATTTTTGATTCCTTGAACATCAGAAATAGCTCATTGTCTTAAAAAGTGAAAGTGATTAGAATTGGAAAAGAATAATCATTAGTGTTCCTTTATTCTCCAATCTTAGGATGTTTGCTTTCCAAGCACCCTGTTTGCCTGGCAGAATAAATCTGTTAAATAAGAGCAAGAACTCACACTTGCACTGTTCTCTTTTCCTTTCCAGATTTCCCTCTTAAAAGTGACAAATATATACTTTTCTCTGAAAATTGCTCAACACTTTTCATACCAGGCATTAAATCTTTACTGAGTACCTAACATGTGCCTGGCTCTGTAATAGTTGCAGGGGTTATGATTTTGAACAATGAGTATCCAATGTTTAGCACAGACACAATTTCTTTCTTTTTGAAGCTAAGTGTTGAAGAGGGAAATAAACATTAATCAAGAAATCATACACACAAATATAAAATTGTAATTCTGAAAAGTGCTAAAAAGAGGTTCAATGCTTATTAAAGACTATAATTTTGGGTTATGACCTAGTAAGAGAGGTAAGGAAACGTTTTGATGAAGATGTGCTCTTTTTCACTTGAGATTTGAATGTTGTGAAGGTTTAACAATGTGAATGGGAAAAGAATAAAGCAGAGGCAGCAGCCTGTTCAATGGCCATATGGTGAAAGGGAGCATTCCAAGTTCAAGAGACAGAGAGATTATGTTTATGTCTAGAGAGGAGAGAATGAAGAAGAACATGGTGTTAGATGAGAGAGGATAGCTTGATAAGAGAGACCTTGCAGGGACTTTCAGTTTGTTTCAGTTACCTATTACAGCATAACAAACAACTCCATAACTTAGTAGATAAATCAATAACCATATTATTATGCTCAAAGGTAGTGTCTATCAGTAACAAGGAGAGAACACAGTGAGAATGGCCCTCTTCTCTTACCTGGTTTCTGAGGTGACCTGAATGGATGGAGGCTGAAATGTTTGGGTCTGAAAGATCCACTTCCAAGATTGTTTCTTTATTCCCATATCTAGTATCTGAACTTGGATGCCTGAAGACTGACATGGCTGGGGCTGGCAAATGGTGTCTACATGTGGCCTCTATAGCATGTCAGGCTTAGGGTTTTCCAACTTCCTACTTGTCAGCTTAGTACTCTAGAAGTAAGTGTTCTACCAGAGAGAATGCTGCATGATCTTGTATGATCTAGTCTTGGAAGCCATATAATGTCACTTCTAATGTACTTTATTAGGTGAAGATTCCCAGATACAAGTGGAGGAAATATTGACTCTAAATCATGGTGGGAGGAGAGTCAAAGAATTAGTGGCCATGATTAAAAATCACCACACAGGGCTTCCCTGGTGGCACAGTGGTTGAGAGTCCACCTGCTGATGCAGGGGACATGGATTCGTGCCCCGGTCCAGGAAGATCCCACATGTGCGGAGCGGCTAGGCCCGTGAGCCATGGTCGTTGAGCCTGCACGTCCGGAGCCTGTGCTCCGCAATGGGAGAAGCCACAAGAGTGAGAGGCCTGCGTACCGCAAAAAAAAAAAAAAAAAAAAAAAATCACCACACACATAATGTTAAGGACTTGTGGCTTTCATCCCAAGAACAATGGAAAGGGTTTTAAGCATGAGATAATCATGGTCAGGTGTGTGTTTTGATAATGGCACTGTGGAGTAAGAAAGTTTAGAAGAGGACTAAAGTAGAGGTAAGTGGACAAGATGGATGTTTAAAGAGCAATCTAGGCAAAAATAACATTAGCTTGGAAGAGAGTGGCATTTGTAGAGATTAAGAGAAGCAGATGACTTTGAAAGGAAGGGAAATGACAGGGATGATTCCCAGGTTTTTTGGTTTGCACAACTGGATATATGATAGATCTCTTTTCTGAGATTGGGAACAGGAATAGAGATGAGACAGAGAGGAAGATGATACATTTCATTTTGTAAATAATGAATTTAGGATAACTTTAATATATCCAAAAGGAGATGCTAAGTGACTAATCGATTATATCTGTCTGGAAAAGTGAGAATAATATGAATACGGGTAGAGAATCTTACATCTTATTAATTGCAGCTTGTTACTTAGATATGTTATCAGTTTGGTGGAAGAGCATGATTTGATGTTGCTCGATAAGTCATTAAATATGTTTGGAGCATCTACTGTGTGAACAGCAGTGTAGTAGGAGAGGAGTAATAGGTAAATTTCTTACCCTTAAAGAAATTAACATGTAATTAGGATAGCATAGGTAAGGACATGAAATGTTAAGAAACAAATAATAAAGCACAATCCAGTAAATATCATGATGTAATATTTTTGTAATGGTTTGGAATTATAGGGAGGTCTACTGTAGCCTACTAGGAGTAGATAAGTTAGGTTCCAATAGATCATCTGAGGCAGAGCTATGCTACACTTTAGGTGTATAGGTGTTCAATAAAAACATATTATATAATAAAACTGCAGAGCACCTGCTCGAGCTGAATGATTATTAGATAAATCCTCATAATGACATGACATTATTTACAGTAGTGTGTTTTTGCTTGCTAGTTGATAAAGCTCAGCTTTCGTTTCTAGGTTGCCACCTCCCTTCGCTGTCTCCACTATAACCTCTGCTCACAACCCTTAGGGAGTTTTAGTTTATGGCTGGCACTCTAAGAGAAGAAGCTATTAAAGGGGATGTCAGCATCTGATCCTCTCCAATCTGTTACATTTCCTGTAAAATCAACCACATTTTCCAGAGATTTCTTGGAATTGTGTAAATGAACCTGTGACAGAAGAATAATGTGTTATTAAATAGAAGATACAGATAATACATTCTAAAGCTGTACAAGTTGTCACATGCTACTGGGTTACTAAATTGACTCAGTGTGCCATGGCCAGAATTTAAAAAAATGAAATAGAATATGATAGAACAGAAAATAATGGAATAGAATGGGTACAATATAATAGCAAGTATTGAACTGGGTTGCTATTATTACTATTCACACAAAATATTTACATTAGCTGCAGTGTGGACATGTACCCTTTGACCTCACTGAAAAAGAAGAAAATAAACAAGCTCAACTATGCACCAGATTTGCATGTAACATTGACCTCATGTGTTCCCTGCTGGATTAATTTATAATCTAGCTAGCACCAGCACCATCAGATGCATTAAACATCTTTTCTAATATTTAATTTTTTACTATTCATATGGGGATTTCTCTTTAAATTTTATATTTAATATTAATAATCTCAAAATTTATATTCTTTTAATTTGTTCATACATTATAAAGGAAAGTATTGTTTTATATAACATATCAATATCCCAACAAAAATGGTGTTATTTCAGAGTGAAGAATTTATTTTGTCTTATTTGCATACCTATCACCTACAGCTTGATGAATTTTGGTTATTTAAAACAAATTTTTTATGGTCATTGAATAAGTCAATTGATTCATTAATAACATATAAGACTGCTATCAGTCTGTATAATCTTTCAGCTTCAACACAAGAGAAAGATACTGGTGCTTTAGGGACCTGGCATGGTCTTAGAGAAGCTCTTCCCCTCTGTGATGACAAATGGATAAAGCCTGGCTTCATGGCAACACATTATTCTCCCATTTCAAATCATCTGCCCTAGGCTTCCGACTGTCTGTTTGAGAACATTATTTTGTTCCTCTGGCTCAAAGATTTAGAATCATGTCACCATTTTCCATGTGGATAATAATGATAACATATTAACCAATGAACCTGAAACTATCTGGTCTGAAGCTTTCCAGTAATCAAGGATTGTTGGGAGACCCATCCTTCCACCTAGTGAATCTACTATACTCCACTGTCCTTCAGTGATGGGATAGCAAGAAACAGACCTCAGGCAGATGGTTACACCGAGTTCCTGTGGTCAAAACATCAGAAATGTCCTGATATTTAAGAGAAGTGGGCAGCACCTATCACATTGTGATTCCTAGATTCCAAGGGATTCCATCTACCCTGATTGAATTCCATCTACCTTGATTGTCTCTGTTTTTTCTTTTTTCTTTTGCCCTACCCAAGTACATGGGGATTTTCTTGTCTTTTGGGAAGTCTGAGGTCTTCTGCCAGCATTCAGTAGGTGTCCTGTTGGAATTGTTCCACAAGTAGTTGTATTTTTGATGTATTTGTGGGGAGGAAGGTGATCTCCATGTCTTACTCCTCTGTCATCTTGAAGGTCTCTGAAAATATATGTCTTTTCAAAAATTCCTTAGCCCAGTATTCCCTACATACACCAGGCCAATAATCCTGCTTGAAATTTTATCATTACAGTGTCTCCCTATATCTAAGGGATAACATCAGAAAATTTCTCTTAAAATTCACATTTATAACTCATCTACCACTGAAGGAATATCTAAACTTCATTGTCTGGCTTACA
Source organism: Neophocaena asiaeorientalis asiaeorientalis (assembly GCF_003031525.2). Lineage (NCBI taxonomy): Eukaryota > Metazoa > Chordata > Mammalia > Artiodactyla > Phocoenidae > Neophocaena > Neophocaena asiaeorientalis. The sequence goes on from NW_020174653.1 coordinate 276,099, forward strand.
AGCTCAAAGGAGGTTGTTAAATTAGACATTTTTCATTTTGGAGACAAAGATGAAAGATCAGCAAGGTGAACATCAGTGGAGAGAAACTCTTGCTTATGTTTACATCCTCCATATTCAGATATCTCAGCAATACCCCTGCCCCTTCTGGCCTTATTCTGCACTCAAATATTGGGGTTTTATTTTTTATATTGAAACTCTCTCTTAATTTTCTTTCACTGAGGAATCAGTTGCTCAGAGATATTTAAAAATATTTATAAAGAATCCCTCTGAGAACTTAGTTTTGTTTTAGCAGTTAGGATTCCCATGATATCAAAGAAAATAATTTTGTTTTGGGAGGTGGGAATACAAGGGAGCTAATCTATCTAAAATATTTATCAGATCCTATGTGGAAACTGTACCTTTGGAGATTAGAAATAAGGATTTGACATTTTAATTGGTATTCCTGGTAGTCATTGGGTTGAGATTTCTCAAGGCATCAATCTGTTTTAGTGACAGAAAATTCAACTAGATCAAAATGAAAGGTTTGCAGCAGAACTATAAATCTGGCAGTAGCTATATGCAGGTTCCTTCCTACAGTGGTAGTAATTTGCTTTTATGTCAGACAATCTCAAGGATTCAGTCATAATGGGGTTCTAGTGTGCTGGTGGGATTCTGCAGGGAAAAATGGGACATGAATTAGCTGATATTTTCTATGCTGAAGCATCATTCTTATTTGATGAAATGTTAATAGATTGACAAGAAGGGCACAGCTAGGTTTTGGAACCAAATATGTGTTCTTCCGCCAGGCTTACTCCTTTACTATATCTTTGGCAATGTCTTGAAGGAGTGTTGGTTTCTAATGATTAATTAGATTTAAGTCCTACAGATAAGTGAACTCAAAGCATATTAGCAAACGTTGGGCACCAGGAAAGATTTCTTCTGTTTATTAATTGCTGAAACTATGTTTGGGAGATGTTCTTTTTGTGAGTTTAAAATTTCCAGTAAAGAAGAAATCAGGGGGGACCTTGAAGATGGCGGAAGAGTAAGACGCGGAGATCGCCTTCCTCCCCACGGATACACCAGAAATACATCCACACGTGGAACAACTCCTACAGAACTCCTACTGAAGGCTGGCAGAAATCACATACACTAGTATTGTCAAAGTTCAGACTCAATCAGAAAAAAAGTAAAATTAGCTAGATCTTCTTTAAAGAATTACATATAATTTTTAGATGTTTTTAATTCTACATATATATATATATATACACACACACACACACATATATATATATATATATACATATATATATATACAAATACATTCAATAGACAAAAAATATTTTTGAATCTACTATGTGTCTCACACAATAAAGGATCTTGAGATTATGAAAATAATGTACTTTTTTTTTTTTTTTTTTTACATATATCCCTTCCAGTAACTTTAGGTGAAGGGTAGAGAGGGGAGTGAATAACTTACCAAATCTCTCAGGGTTTGTATAGTGTTCTACTTTGTACTGTAGTTATTTGTGTATATTTTACTTATCATTATAGAGTTACATAAAATAATTGTTTAATGATATTATTTTCACCCATCATCACTCCTAGAAAACTCTCTGCAATATAGTAAAGTGCAATATAGTAAGATTAATAAATAATTCCTTATATTTTTAAGGAAAGATTTTGTTATGGAGCTAGTTTCTGCAGAATATAAATGTGAGAGTAAACCTATTGACAGATAATAAACTAGAAAGAGAGTTCACAAAGAGAGAAACACATTACTAAAAATTCTTGATATGAAGTGGGAGCTCTAGTTAAAGATGGCAGATTGAGCAAGTATGTTGAACTCTTCTCCACTCTGACACTGACTAAATTACAAGAAATTTTTAAAAAACATATATTTTTGGAGACCTTCAAGATGGTGGAGGAGTAAGACGTGGAGATCACCCTCCTCCCCACAAATACATAAAAAATACATCTACATGTGGAACAACTCCTACAGAACAACCTATTGAATGCTGGAAGAAGAACTCAGAATTCCCAAAAGGCAAGAAAATCCCCACGTACCTGGGTAGAGCAAAAGAAAAAATAGAGAGAAAAAATAGGGATGGGACCTGCACCTCTGAGAGGGAGCTGGGAAGGAGGAAAAGTTTCCACACACTAGGAAGCCCCTTCACTGGGGGGCATGGTGAGGGGGAAGCTGTGGAGCCACAGAGAAGAGTGCAGCAACAGGGGTACAGAGGGCAAAGTGAAGAGATTCCTCACAGAGGATCAGTGCTGACCAGCACTCACCAGACTGAGATGCTTATCTGCTAACCCACTGGGGTGGGTGGGAGCTGGGAGCTGAGGTTTGGGCTTCAGAGGTCAGATCCCAGGGAGAGGACTGGGGTTGTCATGTGGAGACAGCCTGAAGGGGGATAGTGCACCACAGCTAGCTGAGAGGTAGTCTGGGGAAAAGTCTAGACCTTCTGGAGATGCAAGAGGCCATTGTTTGGGGATGCATGAGGAGAGAGGCTTCCTGCTCTGTGTACCCACAGACAGCACAACACTGTCTAAATGAGCTCCAGAAATGGGCACAAGATGCGGTTGTCATCTCAGATCCCAGAGGAGGTCATGAACTGCTACTGATGCCATGAAGAATCCTATGTGCAAGCTCAGATCACTACACACAAATGACCAGGAGCTTGTGCAGCACACTACTGTCAGGGTCCCACGATCCAGGGCTAACATCCCCAGGAGGACAAACAGCATGCCTCAGGCTGTTGCAATGTCATGCCAGCCTTTGATGCTGCAGGCATGCTCCACGTTCCAATAAAGACTACCATACACCTCCCTCTCCCTGGCCTCAGTGATCCATTGAGTCCTAATCAGCCACTACTTTAACCACCTCCTCTCTGGACAGAGAACAAACACCTGAGGGTGGGCTACACACATAGGTGGGGACAAAGCGAAAGCTGAACTCCAGGATCTGTGCAAAGAGAAAGGGAAATTGCTCTGTGCAGCCTCAGGAGCAGAGGATTAAACCCCCTAAATCGGGCTGATAAACCCTGCATCTGTGGAATACCTGAATGGACAACAAATGCTCCCCAAATTGAGGTGGTTGACTTTGGGAGCAACTGTAGAGTTGGGATATGCTTTCTGCATTTGATTTGTTTTTGATTTTAGGTTATCTTAGTTTAGTTTTTAGAGCTTGTTTTCATTGTTGGGTTTGTTTATTGCTTTGGTTGGTCTCTTTGTTTCTTTCTCTTTTTGTGAGTGTGTGGGTGTATATTTCTTTTTGTGATTAGTTTTGCTTTTACCATTCATCTTGGGGTTCTATTTTTTCTTCTTTTGTTTTTTTCTCTTCTTCTTCTTTTTCTTCTGAGCCATGCAACTGGAAGGGTCTTGCCTCTGGCTGGGTGTCAGGCCTGAGCCTCTGAGGTGGGAGACCTGAGCTCAGGACATTGGACCACCAGAGACCTCCCAACCCCACATAATATTAATTGGTGAGAGCTCCCCCAGAGACCTCCATCTCAACAATAAGACCCAGCTCCACCCTATGGCCAGCAAGATTCAGTGCTGGACACCTAATGCCAAACAGTTAGCAAGACAGGAACACAATCCCACCCATTAGCAGAGAGGCTGCCTAAAGTCATTCTAAGTAAACAGACACCGCAAAACACACCACTGGATGTGGGCTTGCCCACCAGAAAGACAAGATCCAGCCAGACCCACCAGAACTCGGGCACCAGTCCTCCCAACCAGGAAGCCTACACAAGCCACTGAACCAACCTCACCCACTGGGGGCAAAGAGAAGAAATAAGAGGAACTACAAACCTGAACCCTGAAAAAAGAAGACCCCCAAACACAGTAAGTTAAACAAATTGAGAAGACAGAGAAATATGCAGCAGATGAATGAGCAAGGTAAAACCCCACTAGACCAAACAAATGAAGAGGAAATAGGAAGTCTACATGAAAAAGAATTCAGAGAAGTGTTAGTAAAGATAATCCAAAATCTCAGAAATAGAATGGAGAAAATACAAGAAACGTTTAACAGGGACCTAGAAGAACTAAAGCACAAAGAAGCAATGATGAACAACACAATAAATGAAATTAAAAATACTCTAGAAGGATTCAAAAGCAGAATAACTGAGGCAGAAGAATGGATAAGTGGTCTGGAAGATCAAATAGTGGAAATAAGAGCCACAGAGCAGAATAAAGAAAAAAAGGAACAAAAGAATTGAGAACAGTCTCAGAGACCTCTGCAACAACATTAAATGAACCACCATTTGAATTATGGGGGTCCCAGAAGAAGAAGAGAAAAAGAAAGTGTCTGAGAAAATATTTGAAGAGATTATAATCAAAAACTTCCCTAATGTGGGAAACGAAATAGTCAATCAAGTCCAGGAAGTGCAGAGTCTGGTATAAGATAAATCAAAGGAGAAACACACCAAGACATGCATTAATCAAACTATCAAAAATTAAATACAAAGAAACAATATTAAAAGCAGCAAGAGAGGGCTTCCCTGGTGGCGCAGTGGTTGAGAGTCCGCCTGCCGATGCAGGGGACACGGGTTCGTGCCCCGGTCTGGGAAGATCCCACATGCCACGGAGCGGCTGGGCCCATGAGCCATGGCCGCTGAGCCTGCGCGTCCAGAGCCTGTGCTCCACAACGGGAGAGGCCACAACAGTGAGAGGCCCGCGTACAGCCAAAAAAAAAAACAAAAAAACAGCAAGAGAAAAGCAACAAATAACATACAAGGGAATCCCCATAAGGTTAAAAGCTGATCTTTCAGCAAAAATCCTGCAAGCCAGAAGGGAGGGGCAGGATACATTTAATGTGATGAAAGGGAAAAATCTACAACCAAGATTACTCTACATGTTAGATCTCATTCAGATTCAACAGAGACATTAAAATCTTTACAGACAAGCAAAAGCTAAGAGAATTCAGCACCACCAAACTAGCTTCACAACAAATGTTAAAGGAACTTCTCTAGAAGGGAAACACAAGAATATAAAAAGACCTACAAAAACAAACCCAAAACAATTCAGAAAATGGTAATAGGAACATATATATCAATAATTACCTTAAATGTAAATGGGTTAAATTCCCCAACCAAAAGACATAGACTGGCTGAATGGATACAAAAACAAGACCTGTATGTATGCTCTCTACAAGGGACCCACTTCAGACCTAGGGACACATATAGACAGAAAGTGAGGGGATGGAAAAAGATATTCCATGCAAATGGAAAGCAAAAGAAAGCTGGAGTAGCAATACTCTTATCAGACAAAATGGACTTAAAAATAAAGACTATTACAAGAGACAAAGAAGGATACTACATAATGATCAAGGGATTGATCCAAGAAGAAGATATAACAACTGTAAATATTTATGCACCCACCACTCAATACATAAGGCAAATACTAACAGCCATAAAAGGGGAAACGAACAGTAACACAGTCGTAGTAGGGGACTTTAACAACTCACTTTCACCAATGGACAGATCATCCAAAATTAAAATAAAAAAAGGAAACACCAAATTTAAATGACACTTTAGACCAGATGGACTTAATTGACATTTATAAGACATTCCATCCAAAAACAACAGAATACACTTTCTTCTGAAGTGCACATGGAACATTAGGATAGATCATACCTTGGGTCACAAATCAAGCCTCAGTAAATTTAAGAAAATTGAAATCATATCAAGTACTTTTTCTCACCACAATACTATCAGACTAGAAATCAATTACAAGAAGAAAAGTGTAAAAGATACAAATATATGGAGGCTAAACAGTATGCTACTAGATAACAAAGAGATCACTGAAGAAATCAAAAAAGAAATAAAAAACTACATAGAAACAAATAATAATGAAAACATGATGACCCAAAACCTATGGGGTACAGTAAAAGCAGTTCTAAGAGGGAAGTTTATAGCAATACAATCCTACCTCAAAAAACAAGAAAAATCTCAAATAAACATCCTAACCCTACACCTAAAACAATTAGAGAAAGAAGAACCAAACGAAACAAAGCAAAGTAGTAGCAGAAGGAAAGAAAGCACGAAGATAAAATAAGAAATAAATGAAGATATATATACACTAATACATTTAAAATAGATAACTAAGAAGAATATGCTGTATAACAAAACAATAATAAAAGTCAAAAAAGAATAAATAAATTAAAAACAAATGAAAGAGACAATAGCAAGGATCAATAAAACTAAAAGATGATTCTTTGAGAAGATAAACAAAATTGATAAACCATTAGCCAGATTCATCAAGCAAAAAAGGGAGAAGAATCAAATCAACAGAATTAGAAATGAAAAAGGAGAAGTAACAACTGACACTGCAGTAATACAAAGGATCATAAGAGAATAAAACAAGCAACTGTATACCAATAAAATGGACAACCTAGAAGAAATGGACAAATTCTTAGAAAAGTCCAACCTTCCAATATTGAACCAGGAAGAAATAGAAAATATGAACAGACCAATCAAAAACACTGAACCTGAAACTGTGGTTTGATAGCTTCCAACAAGCAAAAACACAGAACCAGATGGCTTCACTGTTGAATTCTATCAAGGCTTTACAGAACAGCTAACATCTATCCTTCTCAAACTCTTCCAAAATATGGAGAGAGAGGTACACTCTGAAACTCATTCTACCAGGTCACCATCACCCTGGTACCAAGAAAAGACAAAGATGTCTCAAAAAAGAAAACTACAGGTCAATATCACTTATGAATATAGATGGAAAAATCCTCAACAAACACTAGCAAACAACACATTAAAAGGATCACACACCATTATCAAGTGGGTTCATCCCAGGAATACAAGTGGGTTCATCACAGGAATACAAGGGTTCTTCAATATACACAAATAAATTAATGTGATACACTGTACTAACAAATTGAAAGATAAAACACATATGTGTATCTCAATAGATACAGAGAAAGCTTTGGACAAAACCCATCAACTATTTATGATAAAAACTCTCCAGAAAGTGAGCATAGAGGGAATCTACCTCAATATAATAAAGGCCATATAAGACAAAATCACAGCCAACACCATTCTCAATGGTGAAAACATGAAAGCATATCCTCTAAGATCAGGAGAAGACAAGGGTGCCCACTCTCACCACTATTATTCAACAGAGTTTTGGAGTTTTAGCCACAGAATCAGAGAATAAAAAGAAATAAAAGGAATCCAAATCAGAAAAGAAGAAGTAAAACTGTCACTGTTTACAGATGACATAATACTATACAAAGAGAATCCCAAAGATGCTACCAGAAAACCACTAGAGCTGATCAATGAATCTGGTAAAGTCGCAGGATGCAAAATTAATGCACAGAAATCTCTTGCATTCCTATACGATAACAATTAAAAATCTGAAAGAGAAATTAAGGAAACACTCCCATTTACCACTGAAACAAAAGGAATAAAATACCTAGGAATAAACCTACATAAGGAGACAAAAGACCTGTATACAGAAAACTATGACACTGATAAAAGAAACTAAAGATGATACAAATAGATGGAGAGATATACCATGTTCTTGGATTGGAAGAATCAACATTGTGAAAAGGACTATACTACCCAAATAAATCTACAGATTCAATGGAATCCTTATCAAACAACCACTGGCATTTTTCACAGAACTAGAACAAAAATTTTACAATTTGTATGGAAACACAAAAGACCCCAAATAACTAAAGCAATATTGAGAAAGAAAAATGGAGCTGGAGGAATCAGTCTTCCTGGCTTCAGACTATACTAAAAACCTATGGTAATCAATACAGTATGGTACTGGCACAAAAACAAATATAGATGAATGGAACAGGATAAAAAGCCCAGAGATAAACCCACACACATATGTGTGTGATAAAGGAGGCAAAAATATACAATGGAGAAAAGATAGCCTCCTCAATAAGTGGTGCTGGGAAAACTGGACAGCTACATGGAGAAGAATAAAATTAGAACACTTCCTAACACAATACAGAAAAACTAACTTAAAATGGATTTAAGACCTAAATGTAAGGCCAGACACTGTAAAACTCTTAGAGGATAATATAGGCAGAACACTCTTTGACATAAATCACAGTAAGATCCTTTTTGAAGCACCTCTTAGAGTAATGGAAATAAAAACAAAAATAAACAAATGGGACCTAATCAAACTAAAAAGCTTTTGCAGAGCAAAGGAAACCATAAACAAGATAAAAAGGCAATGCTCAGAATGGGAGAAAATATTTGCAAATGAAGAAACTGACAAAGTATTAATCTCTTAAATATACAAGCAGATAATGCAGCTCAATACCAAAAAACAAACAACCAAATCCACAAATGGCCGAAGACCTAGACAGACGTTTCTCCAAAGAAGATATACAGATTTCCAACAAACACATGAAAGAATGTTCAACATCACTAATCATTAGAGAAATGTAAATCAAAACTACAATGAGGTATCACCTCACATCAGTCAGAATGGCCATGATCAAAAAATCTACAAACAATAAATGTTGGAGAGGGTGTGCAGAAAAGGGAACCCTCTTGCACTGTTGGTGGGGATGTAAATTGATAGAGCCACTATGTAGAACAGTATGGAGGTGCCTTAAAAAACAAAAAATGGAACTACCATATGACCCAGCAATCCCATTACTGGGCATATACCCTGAGAAAACCATAATTCAAAAAGTGTCATGTAACACAATGTTCATTGCAGCTCTATTTAAAATAGCCAGAATATTGACAGATGAATGGATAAAAATACTTGGTGCACATATGCAGTGGAATATTTCTCAGTCATAAAATGAATTGAAATTGAGTTATTTGTAGTAAGGTGGATAGACCTAGAGTCTGTCATACGGAGTGAATTAAGTCAGAAAGAGGAAAATAAAATATCATATGCTAACACATATATATGTGATCTAAAACCAAAAAAACAAAACAAAAAAACAGAAAATGGTTTTGAAGAACCTAGGGACAGGACAGGAATAAAGATGCAGATGTAGAGAATGGACTTGAGGACATGGGGAGGGGAGAGGTAACCTGGGACAAAGTGAGAGAGTGACATGGACATACACTACCAAATGTAAAGTAGATAGCTAGTAGGAAGCAGCTGCCTAGCACAGGGAGATCAGCTTGGTGCTTTGTGACCACCTAGAGGGGTGGAATAGGGATGATGCGAGAGAGATACAAGAGGGAGGAGATATAGGGATATACATATATGCATAGCTGATTCACTTTGTTATAAAGCAGAAATTAACACATAATTGTAAAGCAATCATACCCCAACAAAAATTTTAAAAAGATTAAAAAGATGTACCACAATGTTCATTGCAGCACTATTTACAATAGCCAGGACATGGAAGCAACCTAAGTGTCCATCAACAGATGAATGGATAAAGAAGATGTGGCACATATATATATAATGGAATATTACTCAGCCATAAAAAGGAACGAAATTGAGTCATTTGTAATGAGGTGGATGGACCTAGAGTCTGTCATACAGAGTGAAGTAAGTCACAAAGAGAAAAACAAATACTGTATGCTAACACATATATATGGAACCTAAAAAAAAAAGGAAAGAAAAATGGTTCTGTTGGACCTAGTGGCAGCACAGGAATAAAGATGCAAAGGTAGAGAAAGTATTTGAGGACACCATGTTGGGAGGGGAAGTTGGGAGAAAGTGAGAGAGTAGCATTGACATATATACGCTGCCAAATGTAAAATAAATAGCTAGTGGAAAGCAGCTGCATGGCACAGGGATATCAGCTCTGTGCTTTGTGTCCACTTAGAGGGGTGGGATAGGGAGGCAGGGCGGCAGGCACAAGTCGGAGGGGATATGGGGATAAATGTATACATATAGCTGATTCACTTTGTTATAGAGCAGAAACAAACACAAAATTGTAAAACAATGATACTCCAATAGAGAAAAAAAAAGAAAAAAAAGGTTAGATTGGGGGGAAGATGGCAGAAGAGTAAGATATGGAGATCACCTTCCTCCTCACAGATACACCAGAAATACATCTACACGTGGAACAACTCCTACAGAACACCTACTGAACGCTGACAGAAGACCTCAGACTTCCCAAAAGGCAAGAAAGTCCCCACGTACCTGGGTAGCACAAAAGAAAAAGGAATAAACAGAGACAAAAGAATAGGGACAGGACCTGCACCAGTGGAGGGAGCTGTGAAGGAGGTAAGGTTTCCACACACTAGGAAGCCCCTTTGCAGGCAGAGACAGCAGGTGGTGGAGGGGGAAAGCTTCGGAGCCGTGGAGGAGAGCACAGCCACCGGGGTGCAGAGGGCAAAGCGGAGAGACTCCCGCACAGAGTATTGGTGCTGACCGGCACTCACCAGCCCGAGAGGCTTGTCTGCTCAACCGCTGGGGCTGGCGAGCCTGGGAGCTGAGGATCGGGCTTCGGTCAGATGCAGGGAGAGGACTGGGATTGACGGTGTGAACACAACCTGCAGAGGGTTAGTGCACCACAGCTAGCTGGGAGGGAGTCTGGGGAAAAGTCTGGACCTGCCGAAGAGGCAAGAGACTTTTTCTTCCAACTTTGTTTCCTGGTTCGTGAGGAAAAGGGATTAAAAGTGCTGCTTAAAGGAGCTCCAGATATGGGCGCGAGCTGTGGCTAACATCGCGGACTCCAGAGAAGGGCACAAGACGTTAAGGCTGCTACTGACGCCACCAAGAAGCCTGTGTGCGAGCACAGGTCACTATCCACACCTCCCGTCTGGGGAGCCTGTGCAGCCCGCCACTGCCAGGGTGCCGGGGTCCAGGGACAACTTCCCCAGGAGATTGCACGGCGCACCTCAGGCTGGTGCAGTGTCTTGCTGGCCTCTGCTGCCGCAGGCTCACCCCACATCTGCACCCCTTCCTCCTCCCAGCCTGAATGAGCCAGAGCCACCAAATCAGTGGCTGCTTTAACCCCGTTCTGTCTGAGCAAATAACAGACACCCTCCGGCGACCTACACGCAGAGGCAGGGCCAAATCCAAACCTGAAACCTGGGAGCTGTGCAAAGAAGAAAAAGGGAAATCTCTCCCAGCAGCCTCAGGAGCAGCGGATTAAATCTCCACAAACAGCTTGATGTACCCTGCATCTGTGGAATACCTGAATAGACAACAAATCATCCCAAGTTGAGGAGGTGGACTTTGAGAACAAGATTTATTATTTTTCCCCGTTTTCCTCTTTTTGTGAGTGTGTATGTGTATGCTTCTCTGTGTGACTTTATCTGTATAGCTTTGCTTTCACCATTCGTCCAAGGGTTTGATCCATCCGTTTTTTTTCTTACTTTATAAAAAAATTTTTTTTCTTAATAATTATTTATTTTATTTTAATAACTTTATTTTACTTTACCTTATGTTATTTTATTTTCTTTTATCCTCTTTCTTTCTTTCTACTTTTTCTCCCTTTTATTCTGAGCCATGTGGATGAAAGGCTCTTGGTGCTGCAGCCAGGAGTCAGGGTTGTGCCTCTGAGGTGGGAGAGCCAACGTCAAGACACTGATCCACAAGAGACCTTCCATCTCCACATAATATCAAATGGCGAAAATCTCCAGGAGATCTCCATCTCCACACTAACACCCAGCTTCACTCAATGACCAGCAAGCTACAGTGCTGGATACCCTTTGCCAAACAACTAGCAAGACAGGAACACAACTCCACCCATTAGCAGAGAGGCTACCTAAAATCATAATAAGTCCACAGAAACCCAAAAAAACACCACCAGATGTGCACCTGCCCACCAAAGAGACAAGATCCAGCCTCAACCACCAGAACACAGGCACTAGTCCCCTCCACCAGGAAACCTGTACAACTCACTGAACCAACTTTAGCCACTGGAGACAGACACCAAGAACAATGGGAACTATGAAACTGCAGCCTGCAAAAAGGAGACCCCAAAAACAATAAGATAAGTAAAATGAGAAGACAAAAAAACACACAGCAGATGAAGGAGCAAGATAAAAACCCATCAGACCTAACAAATGAAGAGGAAATAGGCAGGCTACCTAAAAAAAGAATTCGAATAATAATAATAAAGATGACTCAAAATCATGGAAATAGAATAGAGAAAATGCAAGAAATATTTAACAAGGAACTAGAACTAAAGATGAAACAAGCAATGATGAACAACACCATATATGTAATTAAAAATGCTCCAGAAGGGATCAATAGCAGAATAACTGAGGCAGAAGAACGGATAAGTGACCAGGAGATAAAATAGTGGAAATAACTACTGCAGAGCAGAATGAAGAAAAAAGAATGAAAAGAACTAAGGACAGTCTCAGAGACTTCTGGGACAACATTTAATGAACCAACATTTGAATTATAGGGGTTCCAGAGAAGAAAAGAAAAAGAAAGGGACTAAGAACATATTTGAAGAGATTATACATGAATACTCCCCTAATATGGGAAAGGAAATAGTTAACCAAGTCCAGGAAGCACAGAGAGTCCCATACAGGATAAATCCAAGGAGAGATATGCCAAGACATATATTAATCAAACTGTTAAAAATTAAATACAAAGAAAACATATTAAAAGCAGCAAGGGAAAATTGACAAATAACACACAAGAGAATACTCATAAGATTAGCAGCTGATCTTTCAGCAGAAACTCTGCAAGCCAGAAGGGACTCACAGAACATATTTAAAGTGATGAAGGAGAAAAACCTACAACCAAGATTATTTTACCCAGCAAGGATCTCATTCGGATTTGATGGAGAACTTAAAATCTTTACAGACAAGCAAAAGCTTTGAGAGTTAAGCACCACCAAACCAGCTTTACAACAAATGCTAAAGGATATTCTGTAGGCAAGAAGCACAAGAGAAGGAAAATACCTATAATAACAAACACAAAACAATAAAGAAAATGGGAATAGGAACATATATATCAATAATTACCTTAAATGTAAATGGATCAAATGCTCCCACCAAATTACACAGACTGGCTGAATGGATACAAAAAGAAGACCCATATATATGCTGTCTACAAGAGACCCACTTCAGACCTAGAGACACATACAGACTGAAAGTGAGGGGATGGAAAAAGATATTCCATGCAAATGGAAACCAAAAGAAAGCTGGAGTAGCAATTCTCATATCAGACAAAATAGACTTTAAAATAAAGACTATTACAAAAGTCAAAGAAGGACACTACATAATGATCAAGGGATCAACCTAAGAAGAAGATATAACAATTGTAAATATTTATGCACCCAACATAGGAACACCTCAATACATAAGGCAAATACTAACAGCCATGAAAGGGGAAATCGACAGTAACACAATCATAGTAGGGGACTTTAACACCCCACTTTCACTAATGGACAGATCATCCAAAATGAAAATAAATAAGGAAACACAAGCTTTAAATGATACATTAAACAGGATGGACTAAATAGATATTTATAGGACATTCCATCCAAAAGCAACAGAATAAGCATTTTACTCAAGTGCTCATGGAATATTCTCCAGGATAGATCATATCTTGCGTCACAAATCAAGCTTTGGTAAATTTACGAAAAGTGAAATTGTATCATGTATCTTTTCTGAACCACAATGTTATGAGACTGGATTTCAAGTACAGGAAAAGATCTGTAGAAATACAGACACATGGAGGCTAAACAATACAATACTTAGTAACGAAGTGACCACTGAAGAAATCAAAGAGGAAATCAAAAAACACCTTGAAACAAATTACAATGGAGACATGATGAGCCAAAACCTATGGGCTGCAGCAAATGCAGTTCTAAGAGGGAAATTTATAGCAATACAATACTACCTTAAGAAAGAGGAAACATCTCAAATTAGCAACCTAACCTTGCAACTAAAGCAATTAGAGAAAGAACAGAAAAACCCAAAGTTAGCAGAAGGAAAGAAATCATAAAGATCAGATCAGAAATAAATGAAAAAGAAATGAAGGAAATGATAGCAAAGATCAATAAAACTAAAAGCTGGTTCTTTGAGAAGGTAAACAAAATTGGTAAACCTTTAACCAGACTCATCAAGAAAAAAAGGAGAAGACTCAAATTAATAGAATTAGAAATGAAAAAGAAGAAGTAACAACTGACACTACAGAAATATAAAAGATCATGAGAGATTACTACAAGCAACTCTATGCCAATAAAGTGGACAACCTGGAAGAAATGGAAAAATTCCTAGAAATGCACAATCTGCCAAGACTGAATCAGGAAGAAATAGAAAATATGAACAGATCAATCACATGCACTGATATTGAAACTGTGATTAAAAATCTTCCGACAAACAAAAGCCCAGGACCATATGGCTTCACAGGCAAATTCTATCAAACATTTAGAGAAGAGCTAACACCTATACTTCTCATAGTCTTCCAAAATATAGCAGAGGGAGGAACACTCCCAAACTCATTCTACGAGGCCTCCATCACCCTGATACCATAACCAGACAAGGATGTCACAAAGAAAGAAAACTACAGGCCAATATCACTGATGAACATAGATGCAAAAATCCTCAACAAAATACTGGCAAACAGAATCCAACAGCCCATTAAAAGGATCATACACCATGATCAAGTGGGGTTTATTCCAGGAATGCAAGGATTCTTCAATATATGCAAATCAATCAATGTGATACACCATATTAACAAATTGAAAGAGAGAAAACATATGGTCATCTCACTAGATGCAGAGACAGCTTTTGACAAAATTCAACACCCATTTATGAAAAAATCCCTCCAGAAAGTAGGCATAGAGGGAACTTTCCTCAACATATTAAAGGCCATATATGACAAACCCACAGCCAACATCGTCCTCAATGGTGAAATACTGATAGCATTTCCACTAAGATCAGGAACAAGACAAGGTTGCCCACTCTCACCACTCTTATTAAATATTGTTTTGGAAGTTTTAGCCATAGCAATCAGAGAAGAAAGGAAATAAAAGGTATCCAAATCGGAAAAAAAGAAGTAAAGCTCTCACTGTTTGCAGATGACATGATTCTGTACATAGAGAATCCTAAAGATGCTATCAGAAAACTACTAGAACTAATCAAATTGGTAAAGTAGCAGGATAGAAAATTAATGCACAGAAATCTCTGGCATTCTTATACACTAAAGATGAAATTTCTGAAAGTGAAAACACTCCCATTTACCATTGCAACAAAAAGAATAATATATCTAGGAATAAACCTACCTAAGGAGACAAAAGACCTGTATGCAGAAAATTATAAGACTGATGAAAGAAACTAAAGATGATACAAATAGATGGAGAGATATACCATGTTCTTGGATTGGAAGAATCAACATTCTGAAAATGACTCTACTACTCAAAACAATCTACAGTTTCAATGCAATCCCTATCAAGCTACCACTGGTAATTTTCACAGAACTAGAAAAAAAAATTTCACAATTTGTATGGAAGCACAAAAGACCCCGAATAGCCAAAGCAATCTTGGGAACGAAAAACAGAGCTGGAGGAATCAGGCCCCCTGACTTCAGACTATACTACAAAGCTACAGTAATCAAGTCAGTATGGTACTGGCACAAAAACAGAAAGATACATCAATGGAACAGGATAGAAATGCCAGTGATAAGCCCACTGGGAGGAATGTACAGTGGAGAAAGGACAGCCTCTTCAATAAGTAGTGCTGGGAAAACTGGACAGGTATGTGTAAAAGCATGAGATTAGATCACTCCCTAACAGCATACACAATAATAAGCTCAAAATGACTTAAAGACATAAATATAAGGCCAGAAACTATCAAACTCTTAGAGGAAAACATAAGCAGGACACTCTATGACATAAATCACAGCAAGATCCTTTTTGACCCACCTCCTAGAGAAATGGAAATAAAACCAAAAATAAACAAATGGGACCTAATGAAACTTCAATGCTTTTGCACAGCAAAGGAAACCATAAAGAAGACCAAAGAACAACTCTCAGAATGGGAGAAAATATTGGCAAATTAAGCAACTGACAGAGGATTAAACTCCAAAATTTACAAGCAGCTCATGCAGCTCAATAACAAAAAAACAATCAACCCAATTGAAAAATGGGCAGAAGACCTAAATAGACATTTCTCCAAAGAAGATATACAGACTGCCAAAAAACACATGAAAGAATGCTCAACATCATTAATCATTAGAGAAATGCAAATCAAAACTACAATGAGATATCATCTCACACCAGTCAGAATGGCCATCATCAAAAAATCTAGAAACAATAAATGCTGGAGAGGGTGTGGAGAAAAAGGAACACTCTTGCCCTGCTGGTGGTAATGTGAATTGGTACAACCACTTTGGAGAACAGTATGGATGTTCCTTAAAAATGTACAAATAGAACTACCATGTGACCCAGCAATCCCACTACTGGGCATATACCTTGAGAAAACCATAAGTCAAAAAGAGTTATGTACCAAAATATTCATTGGAGCTCTATTTACAATAGCCCGGAGATGGAAACAACCTAAGTGTCCATCATCGGATGAATGGATAAAGAAGAGGCACATATATACAATGGAATATTACTCAGCCATAAAAAGAAACGACATTGAGCTATTTGTAATGAGGTGGATAATGGACATATATACACTACCAAACGTAAAATAGCTAGCTAGTGGGAAGCAGCCATGTAGCAGAGGGAGATCAGCTTGGTGCTTTGTGACCACATAGAGGGGTGGGATAGGGAGGGTGGGAGGAAGGGAGATGCAAGAGGGAAGAGATATGGGAACATATGTATATGTATAACTGATTCACCTTGTTATAAAGCAGAAACTAACGCACCATTGTAAAGCAATTATACTCCAATAAAGTTGTAAAATATAAATAAATAAATAAATAAATAAAATGTAAAAAAAAAAAGGCAAGCATATATTTTTATGGCCTGAAAAAGACTAGCGAAGACAATTTACCAACAAAATTTCAGAAGCTCAAAACATTTGCCTAATGTCATTGACTCAACAGAACTGAGAAGGCAGAATCCAAAGTTTGAAATAGGAAAATCTAGTAAGCAATATTATATTTATACAGGGCTTTACCCTCCAAAGTGTATGGAAAAACCGGTTACCTTTGTAGGCAGTGATAAAAATGGGGTTATAAACACAAGGACTGGTTCAAAATCTGTTTACATAACAAATAATCTGTGCCCTCCTAAAGTCCACAATGCCAGGACATCTCCTCCCAGTCCCTAATTCTCTGAAAAGTATAAAACAAGCCGGGTGACAGGTAGTGATAGATATTTGCATGGCCTACAAATAACCAAAAAACTTGGAAACCCAACAATAAAAATACAAAAGATATGGTAGAATTGAAATTGCAAACAATATAAATGAATTATTCTCCGTAAAGGAAATATCAGTAGGGATGTCAGTTAAAGAGACATTCTACTTGATTGGTTGTCAGAAAAATACAAATTAAATGAACACTGAAAGAACATTGCAGGTTTCATACTGGGGGAAGAAATGGGTTGTCAACTTCTAGGGTAGTAGTAGAGAAATAGAAATTATCTTATAATGCTGGTGGGATTGTTAATGAGTGTGGTCAATTTGTAAAGGCATCTGGCCTTTCCTAGACAGCGATATACAACATTTGCAATTCTGTCGTATCTGCATAACCCAAAGAAACTGTAACATTGACACACAGAAGCGTTCATAGGGTGTTTGTTTCTGACTTGTCTGCTCTAAGCAAAGTTGCAGTCTTTAGTCTTTAGTCAATCACATAAAATATGGAATATGAATTTTGACCAATTTTAGATTCGGTTATAAGTGGGATAATAATGTATTACTTGTTAGGCTGTGTCTGGCTCATTTCATTCAGCATGATGTCTTCCAAGTTCATACATGTTGTAGCAAAGGAAAAGATTCCTTCTTTTCTAAGTCTGAATAATATTTCATCTTATGTATATACCATATATTCATTATCCATTCAGTCAATCATACATCAATAAGAACTAAGTGGAATGTGCCTGTCCTTGAATACCATACAGCAGTTGGAAGGAACTAAGTAAGTCCACATTAAACATTATGTAGAGTGAAAAATTAGGATATACAACGAGACATATAGCACAACACCAATTACTACCTTAAAGCATATTGTACCCAAAATAATACTAAGCACAGCATTTTTGTGGATTAACAATACATGTGTATAAACAAAGAGAGTAGGTTTGTGTAAGGAAATTGGTGAGACTAGAAATGGGATTACAGCTGCAGGATGAATGATTGATAAAATCATGATAATGTGTCATTAAATAAAGATGAGGATTAGCACAATTCTCGGTCCCTGGAATCCTTTAAGCAAACTATAATAAAAAGCAAATCACAAAAGGTAATTGAAGCAAGGAAAATTGCCCAACACAGTATCTGATGCATAGTTATTGTTCAATAATTGTTTTCCAAACAACTGAATGCATGAATGAATTTGTGAGTGAACAAATAAAAAATGGATGAATGATATGTTTTATACACTATGAAGTTTAGTATATTGAATAGAAAGTATGTACAAAAATAGAGTGCAACCAAAAAAACATTTTTCCCTATGTAATCCAAATAGATGTGTGCTACAATGATTGATAATTGGCTTGGACTGGGACTTAGCTATGATTATTTATGAAACTGAGGAAAAATGCAGAATTGATTTAGATGATGCTAATTGTGCTGAAAAAGCATGATGGTATTTGGAATTCAGTTCTTCTGCCCATCCTAGGGGCTTTTAGGTCTTTTCATAAGAAAAGGAGACTATGATCAATTTAGAAATCTCTGTAAGGCAAACATATTTCAGTGGGAAATATGTTTTCCTATCTACAATGTTTAGTTCAGCATAATTAGCATGAATAATTCAGGACAATTTTCTGATACTTATCATATTTGAGAGCTTAGCTGGATCTTAACTGCCCTCAAAATGTAGTCAGAATGTAAATTTCTCAGCAGAGTGGCAAGCAGGTAGTTTGATTAAAATGTAATATGCATTTAGAATTAACAGTATTTAGGGTCTTAACAAAATGACCTTAACAGTATTATTTTACAGAAATACATTTGCATAATTGTTGCAATGACATCTCCCTCTCTTCCCAACTCTTCCCTTACACCTCCCTACATATTTAATTTCTCCCTTAATCAATAGAGAGGAAAATAGCTTATTTTATAGTTCATTTTAAGTTGAATGCCAGCTAGAAGGAATAGTAATTTTAACCTAAGTAAAGTAGGCAAAAACTCTGCTTTAATAAAAATTAGAATGTTTGAATCAATTATCTATACTGGGTCCTGTTTGCCATATTTACTTCATTATTTCATCAGGGTATTTACCTTTGTGAATGTGTGAACATCCACTTTAGTTCACTCTCACTGTTTATAACAGCCCCCCCCCCAAAAAAAGGCATTAGATTATAGTGTGGGTTATAAGAGAATGGATTTTATATGTTAAAGTAGGATTTTTTTTTTAAATTTCAAGCTCTCTGAATCAATTTGAAATGTTTCAGTATGAAACAAAGTATCTGAATAGAACTCTTGACTGCTGGTAAATAGGAGAAAACTGCAACTCAGTGCTTTCCCTGACCTAAGGGATGAAGAGATTTTCTTTCACTGGCCTCTTATATCTTGGGTGGAAACAGTTAATTTGTTGACCTGGACTCAGAGAAATAACTACTTTGATCTGGTCTTAGACCAAGAGAAGAGTTTGGAACTGTTTGAGGGTAGACAGTTCAAATGGCAATGATAGGGAAAGAACGGGAGAGGGGTCAGAGACAAGAGTGTCAGCTACCATCAGCTAAAGAAATGATGAAGAGATGATCAGTTTAGACCAGTGCTTTTAATATTTTGGGGCTCATGGCCCTATGAAGTCTGATTAAAATTACATCCATCGAATATACTTACATTCATCTTTGCTTTCCTGTTACATGGAACTCTTTAAAAAACTGAAAGAAATGAAAGAAAATATAAGTTCCTGATGTCTTATTTTCAATCTTGTCACTTTTAAACTACATGGTTCTTTTATATAATAAAGATTATCTAAATTCAAATCTAGCTGTTTCATGTACAAGCTGTGGGTCACAGGATGACTTAATGTCTTTAACTAAGTTACTAAATGTCTTACAAATATCATAGACATAATATTCCATACATAATTATAAATATACTACAAATGTGTGTGTGTATATATAAAAAAAAAAGTTACTTTCTCAATCATTCACTTTGGATGAAAATATTTCCATAACTGGAATTGCTGAGTGGAAATGAGTTTGATGAGCTAGTAAATACATTTTATGCAAATTGCCAGATTATCTTCTAATTTATACTCTTTCTAGCAGTATAGGAGAGTGTCTTTCCTTCATACTTTTCCAAATGTTGAGTAGTATCATACATTTTAATTTTGCTATTACTATAGTTAAAAATTATTCTTAACTGCTGTGCTTGCATTTTCTTGATATATTAGGAATTATTAACTTTTGAGTGTAAAATTAGCTATTTATATCTTTCCCCTATGACATTTACTGTTTATATTTTTAGTCTTCTTTCTCCAGAAAGAAAGGAGCTCTTCTTTTCCTTATTAATTTGAAAGAATTATTTGTATCATAAGATTATCCCTAATTATTCTCATATGTATGTTGAAAACATGTTTCGGTTTATATTTTATCTTTTTTATAGTGTTTTCTAAAAATTTGTATATATTTTAAGGCTTACATGAAGATATCTATGTTTCTCTTTATGACATTAGTTCATGCTAATGGAACTTCTGGGCTTCATTTATTAATCAATAAATATCTAATCTGCCTAAGTTATTAGTTAAGAATTTAATTGACTCAAAGTATAATTTTATCATATAATAAGGTCTTAAAGAAATTTTTACTTTGGAATAATTTTAAATTTATAGAAAAAAATGTAAAGTAGTATAGAGATTTCTCATTCTATCCTTTATCGAGTTTCCTCTAGTGTTAACATCTTGCAAACGATGAGTACACTTGACAAAATTTAAAAGTTAATATTGGCACAATATTATTAACTAAATTAATTAATTTAAGAAATGCTGGAATTTCTTTGGTTTCATATTTATACTTTTTACTCTCTTTTATATGTCTGTCTACTCCTATGTCAACACTGATGCTTTCATTTTTGTTAATTTATAAATAATTTCAGTGTCTTGTGGAGCAAAGCCAAATTATTATTATTAATAGATTCTGCTTAGTTGTTCTGGATGACATATTTATTTTTCCAAATGAACTACAAAATCATGGAGTGAGATTTAAGAAAATGTAATATTGAAATTTAGTCAACATTGTTAACCAACTATACTCCAATACAAAATAATTTTTTTTTAATTAAATTAAATTTTGAAAAAAGAAATTAATTTTTCCCTAAAGATTCATTTTGGGAGGATTAAAATCTTTAAATGGCTCTTCTTCATGCATATATTTTGAGTCTTTTTTTTTTTTTTTTTTTTTTTTTTTTTT
>NW_020174653.1:298018-388695 GCF_003031525.2 Neophocaena asiaeorientalis asiaeorientalis
TTTTTTTTTTTTTTTTTTTTTCTCTCCTGGAGTCTAGTCTTCCTCACTTTAAAATTTTATGGAGGAATGCCCTTCATCTCTCTCCCTATGGTTTGGGAAGAGCTAACTTCACTCTATATCTGCCAAGAGCCTTCTTTAATCTCTGCTACTGCTCCTGCTTATTCACCTTAGACTAATGTGATGAGTTTTAGTGAATGTCTCTGATCTACTCTGTACCCTTCTATATTAAGTAGGATACAATCAGGTCCAGGAATGGAACTATGAAAATAACCTCTCTTGTTTACTTTACAGGAAGTCACAAAATATGTGGTTCTATCACATCATCAAAATACCAGACTCTTAATTTACATATTCTGTACACTCTCTTCAGTTTGTATTTATGCATGCTACCTCATGGTCCAAGATGGATGCTGCAGTTCTAGACAATATGTTTTCACATCAATATCCCAAGCAGGAAGAAAGGAAGTATTTGGAGAAAAGACTCTCATTTTTTCTCATTGATCAGGACTGGGTTACATGGTCCATTCAACTAACTGCAAGAGAAATTGGGAAAAAAACATTCCTGGAACAGGGCTGTAAGCACCATGATTGGCTTAGATCAATGCTGGGTCTGGGAACAATAAGGGTTCTATTAACAAGGGACAATAAGGAACAATTGATGTTGCATAAATAATCACTGCAGCTGCTAGTGTCTCTGAGCTGGAATAAATCTATATATTTTTAATGACCACTCTATACAATAGAATGAGAAACTGTCTTATGAAACTGTCCCTATTCCATTTCTCCTAGCTGATGTTCAAAACATCTCGCTTAGGGACTTTAAGATAGGTCCAATTTTCACAGCTTCACTGTGAAATGTCTTCTTTTTATACTAATTTCCTTGGGACATCCAAATTATGATTACTTTAATCTTAGATTTTTATGTGTCTACTTTTCCATTGCTACAGAGGATTAAAATGATAAGACTTTTTACAGTACCAGTACCATAGCCACAACTTTTACATAATCAAGCCTTTAGAATCAAATATCAGTTTACATTCTAAGTATTTTTTTATTGACATTAGAAATATATACTTAGACTATAAACCTTTGCATTTGGGAGGTGCAACAAATTCCATTCAGAAAAGTAGAGAGGACACAGAAAAACAGTATACTCCCTTTTGAAACTTCTGTCTGAGAATTCTTCATTTTACTAATAAAGTTTAATTTTGAAGAAATGGCTTAGCCTGAAATTCAATTGTGTCTTCTAATTGAATTCCCCACATAAGCAAAATTACTGAACCAATTGTAGGCAATGTTGGACAAGGGCAGGACCCTTAATACAGAGAAGGCAATGTTGGACCAGAGTGGAAAAGTAGATTATAAATATGGTCATCTTCTATAGGCAGTTTGCTCTCAAGAAGGAGATAAAAAACTGACCCAAGTATCTATCTCCATGTATTGGTATCAAATATCTCAACCAGAGAAGCCACCTCATCCCCCTGGAGTAGAAAGTGTAATTGGACAGAATAAGGACACAGGTACACAAACTCTGTTTGGCTACTCAAAAGGGGAGTATTAGAGTGTGGTGAAAAGACTTTCCCTCCAAAATTTTATACATAAAATTTATTTTGTTTTTTCAGAAGCCAGGCTCCTTCTTGTTAATGGTACATTTCCTTGGAGTTGCTATTTCATACATAAGGAATATTATATACATATTATACACATACACACTCACACACAATTGGTCTGGATGCTAAGTTAATGAAGACATCACAATACCAGTTTGAGATTATCCACTCCAAAACCTGAAGCTTACATAATTCAAGGCCCAAGGACTTACCTGAGTCCCCTTAAACCCCAAACTGATTTGCCAGTTAGTGCAAAACTCAGACCAGCACCTATAATGATCATTCCCAGGGTAGTGCTCTCCTCACTACAGAATATGGTGCTTCTTATAATAACTATTGTTAACTAATGGCATTGTCTTTAAAACAAAAATGTGAATTATTGTTCCAATATAATCAAGATAGCCATATATTCATTTGTACTCTGTTTTTCATTGTCCTATAAAAAAGTTCTAGTGTGTATAAGGTTAAGGTTAGTGCTATTTTCCAGGACTGTAAAACTTAAGTGCAAATGGGTTCTTATCATAGTTCTGATTAATATTGCCTAAACATAGGAGATAAGAAAATAAAATATTAGATATGTCTGTTTACTACAAAAGCATTTTGACTAAATTATCCCCAAAATTTTAAGAAACATCTGGCATTGAAATAATGATGGTGTCTAATATTACTACAATTTGCTGAACAAGATTGACTGAAGCAGTTGGGACAATGATATATAAGCCCACAATTCCAATACAGCAATCTTAGAAATCATTGAGACAACCAGAAATAATTCCTTGTTTTGTAAATAAGCTGGGAAAGAATAGGTCAGTGGGAAGCAGGCCCTAGCTTCCAAAGACAGAAATAAGACAGGACCCCATGATAAGTGGCCTGAGCCTTGTCATAGTTCAGGGCTGCCGTAATGTTCATGCTGCTAGTTCCAAAGATTCCTTGGAAATTTACAATAGAAATATAACTGCAGTGAAAACCTAGAAATAGGTAACCTCTCTTTTAAAGGAATCATTAACTATACTCCATCCTGAGCTTGTGGTGGTGCCACTTCTTGCCTTTTTTGTCTACCACACCTCCAATAAAATGGAGTTTGTCTAAAGATCCCCATTGACAGAATGACTAACCGGAGCTTATTCTTATTCATTCCTCTCTATCTTCTCACCTCTCTTACCACCTACCTTTATTCCACGGAACATTTTAACTTCATATCTTACTTTCTTTTGGACTTAATGCCCATCTCTTGCCTTCTCAGCATTAACACTCAGATCCCAAGAGCCAACATAAAGCTTACTGAACCATCACACAGAGCAGATGTGCTCCAGTTAGAATGTTTGTGGATGAATGTAACAGAAATCTAAACACAAAACAGTGTTCTAAGCTCACATAAATATATGATGAGACATGAGGCAGATTTTAGAACTGGGTTAAGTCCATGTTTCCATGGACTGAAGCACATGTGTCTTTGGTGTCTCTCTCCACTCTGCTCTTCTGTTTCTTGTGGTTCTTGCTTCTGAGTGTGGAAGAACTGTCCCTGAAAATTACCCTCAACTTCTCCTCTTAGGCCATTGGCCAGACTTTGGTCATATGCTCTTTCTTGAACAAACACCTGGCAAGAAAGATAGGACTATCTTTAAACCAGGATTTCTCAACCTTGACACTGTTGATACTTGGGGCCAAATAATAATTTTTTATGAAGTGTTGCCTACACATGCTAGAAGGTTTAGCAGCATCCCTGGATGCTACCTAGTAAATATCATACCCCCTACCCAATGTGACAACCCAAAATATTTCTAGACATTTCCAAATATCCCTAAGGACAAAATTGTCACTTGTTGAGAATTATAGCTTTAGACTAATAAAGCTTACTCCGGGGCTAAATGTGAGCTGAACCTGCACTGTGGCACTGAGTTATGTAAGAGAGAGGTAGCTAATCTATCCAAAGCAATATTCTTTTAAGAATGAAATAGAATAGAATGGTGACATGTGGGTAATCCACAATGAAAACTACATGTTTAAGTCAAGTCCCATGTTAATATTGCTGATAATCAACCCAGGATATGCTTGAAACTGCCCAATTAGGTTGCTATCCATTGTCTTACTGACTGACTGTGGAAGGGATATGTCTATAATGAACAAGATCTGGGTAGAAAGAAGGAAGGCCTGATAGAGAAGGAAGACTTTCTCCTTATGAAAGATCTCATTTCTGGTACTGACCATGACTGCTCAGTGGGACTACAGCCTATAATTCCTACTAACTGGACAAATGAAGCTGTTCTCAGTTATCTACATTAACATATCACTGTAAGCATCTGAGATTTGTCAGCAGTTTCAGGATTTTAAGAAAACTTGGGGGTGAGTTGTGGACCATTGGGATTGACATTATACCTTTTGAACAAATTGGATCACTTGGTGGCCCTTGAACTAACCTGTCCTTTTGTTCATCTATGTGATGTAATACCCAGTAGCAGGATCTATCTTGCAGTCATTCCCAATCTTTTCCTCTTCCCCTCATTTAGGTGTGAGGGGGTGCCCCTCTCCTCAGGAGCCCATAAATAATACAGAAGATGTCTTCTAAGTTGCTTTACCATGAAGATGACAAATAGAAGATACATGTTAATTATTTTGGCTTTTCCTGGAACATAGCTCAGGATAAACCCAACACATAGCCTTGTGGAATATTGTTACATGCTGACATTAATCTCTTTCTTTTATAAGTCTTTCCCAGGTACTGGCCTGGATGCCTGGGGAACAGATTTCCATTTTAATCTTAGCAGATGTAGGTATCAAGCTTCTTTCCTCTGGACTTACTGTCTCTTGTATGAATTATATTGTATTTTAAACTAAGCAAAAAAAGCTTTTGACATGGCTTAAAGTTTTAGCTAAATGGGCCACCATGGAATGGAATTACAAATTTGTGTATCTGTTCATTCATTCACCACAGATTTGTTTAGTAGGCATTGTGTAAATTCTTAAAGCTATGTTGATAATTAAAGCTCCTTGATCTCTGCCATCAAGGAACTCAGGGTCTAATGGGGAAGAAAAATGTGTGAACAGATGATTAAAGGGGGTTCTAAAAAGTGTCATTAAAAGAATGAACAAAATGTTGGACAGATGCAGTAAACTTCTAAATATAATCTGAGTCAAATTCCCAGCAGGAAACAAGGCACATTCAAAGAACTAACTGAAAAGAACTTAGTGAAGTGACTCTTTACAGAGATGTTGTCTGCATTTGGAGAAACAGAAGAGAATGATGGGGCATCCAGGGACTAGCAACAATGGAAGCCATGGGGCTTGAAGAGGCAGGAGGAGAATGTTACTAGAACTCGCAAACATTGCTGACATAGGAAAGGGACTTCCCACAGCATCTGAGGCCTTGGGTAGAAGAACAAAAGGAATGCAACACTGTCCAAACTGTGGTCCAGGAAGGGGCAGTGAGAAGTGTGCAGAATAAATAACAGGACCTTCCCCACTTTCTACATTTGGTTTTGTGTTGCTACCTCTCATTGGCTATTTCCAACCAGAAAACAGGGTATGGTGATGTGTTCTATAGAAATCAGCCTCTTGGCAAACAGGGAAGGAAATAAAGGGAAAGAATGGTACATCCATTGCATAGCAGCAGGGTGAGATGCATGGAGAGGGTTCTGCTGGTTGGGCACAGGCAGCTGAAGCCAGGTTGAGAAGGGCTTTGGACTCTCATCTCACTTCATTTAGTAGAGACAAGACACAGGCAGAGTGAAGAAAATTTGGTTTCTTCCTTTAATGTTTCCCCTTACACAAGAAATTTCAGTGAAAGTCTGTATATGTGTGTGTGTATGCACCTGTATGTATCTGTGTGTGCTCATTTTGCTTTCTGATTTGCATAAAGCAAGATTTTTCAGAGGTTAAGGTGATCTTAGAAAAGTATTTTTTAAGAAGACTTTTAATATTTCTTATTAGAAGCAACTACTGTAACTACCAAGAAAATATTTTTAATAGGAAAAAAATATAACTAATCAGGATAAGCAAGTTCTTAGTTATACAAAAATGCAAAATATTGCAGCCTTATTGATCTTGAGGTACCTAGAAAAATCGAAAGAGGTTAGTAAGCCTAATATCAATTCAGATCCTAGTTTTTACTTCTTCATATCACATGTCAGGTTGATCAGAGATGCCCAGGCTTTTCAAGTGATCATTAAAATAGAGATGGCTTAGGGCACTTTGAGATATGTTATTTTGCTCCCACTCCCATTTCATCTGGGCTCTAGACAACTGAGGTTTTTTTAAAGATTGTTAGACTAATTGGTCAAGTACATATGTATTTCCATCATTTTTCATAATTAAGTTGGCTTTTTTTTCCCTCAAAGCTTAGTTGGAAAAATGACAAAGGATGAGCTGTTTGTGTATCATTAATCTGTATCCTCATTAACTTAAGTAAGATCTTTAGTCAAAAGGAAAAGATTGGACTGATGATGGTTTCTGGCTGTTTGATTGTTTATCACTCTTTCTGTCATTTTTCACTCTCTACATCCCCTTTATTGAGCCAATTATGAATATAAGCAATCAATAAAACTCCAGGTGTCATCGTTTGGCACTTGTCTTGTGTATATTACATAAGATGGGGAAAATAAAACTGTATTATAGTTAATTGATAAAGTTTTAAAGAAAAACAACAAAACCTTTGAACATTTTCAAGCCAACATAATGCAGTTGTATTTTGTGGGTACATATTTGTATAAAATTATGACTGGAAAATTATTCTGACAAATATGTAATATGAACACAGAGGAGGTATACTTAGTCATATACAGATTATATATCCCAATATATGTTCCATTAGCATTGATTTTACCTATAAATCATGCACATGGGCATTTTTACCAACTTTTACCAATTTTGACAACTTTTGAAGAACTGTAGATCTTATTCTTTTTTACATACTAACAAAAAGGAAAAAGTATTGATATTTCTTTTGGTATCTAAGATATTAATCAGCCAGTAAGCACTTGGTAGGCATGTTATGCACTAGCCTATATGCAATAAAAAATAATTTTCCAGTATGATTCTTCAAATCAAAGTAAAATAGATTATAGAGGAAATCTTAACCACTAGACCTATATAAATCTCTATTATAAAATATAGCAAATTATTAAGTATTTTGAAAATGAATTTTCAAAATTTTATTTTTAATAAAAATTGTATAACATTATATATATATATATATATATATATATATGCACATAGTGAAATGATTCCTACTGTCAAGCTAACATATCCATCTCAGGTAGTTACCTATTTTTCAATGAGATCACCTGAAATCTACTTTCTTAGCAAATTTCCACATCACCTATAGTATCATTAACTATAGTCCTCATGTTGTACTTTATAGACCTATTCATCCTATAGAACTGCACCTTTCTGCCCTTTGACCAATATTTCCCCATTTCTTCCACCTCTCCACCCGGGTAACCACCATTCTACTCTCTGTCACTATATATTCAACATTTTTAGATTCTATGTATGTGACATCATGCAATTTTGTCCTTTCTATCTGGCTTATTTCACTTAGCATATTGTCTTCCAGTTTCATCTATGTTGTTGCAAATGGTGAATATATACCGTGGAATATTTTTCAGCCTTAAAAAAGAAAATGAATTTTCTTAATTTCAAGTATGACACATGTTTTAAAGTATTTTTAAGTGAGTGCTAATGAAAGATAAGCCAATAAAAAGAAAATCTCCAAACTTACAGAGTATATGGTGGCTATAATATCTCTTAACATATAGTGATTAAATTTTAGAGCTCAGCAATTGAAAGAAGTCACCAGGGATACCAAGGATGCATCCTTGGTTTTATCACCTCTAGGCTTTAGATAATTACCAATTTTTCAGACAGTGCCCCTTCAATTTTAAATATACCTCTTAGATTCAGAATGAAATAAATTATTTTGGCCTATTAAGTCAACTAAAATCCTGCAGCCTGTAACTGAGCTATGACACATTCTGGAACAGAGTATTTGGGGTCAGGAATGTTGAGTGTTGGGAGTGTTTGCTAAATATGGCCGCTCCACAGTGCCGTGAGAACTCCCATGCTCTTTTTCCCACTTCACACTGTAGGGTAGAGGACTAGGTTTGAAAGTTGGTGTGGATTTTTCCACCAGCCCTATTAAACAGGAGCCCTGAGATCTGCTCCTGAGCAGTGGCTCTGTCACCATGGCTGTATGAATGACAATCATAACAGAGAGACACTAAGAAGGCAGATGTTGTTACAATATCCTTGCTGTGTGACTTGGAAGCAGGGAGGAAAAGAACTGAATAGCAGTGTCCACTGAACATCTGGGGTTGATCTTGTTGATTGTGCCCAAGAATCATTGGCTGAGTCTCTCTTTGCTGTAATAATTGTGGCAGAACAAAACCAAGCAGCTCATTTCCCAGTTAGTTCTGCTTTAAGGGGTTCAGTGGACAGCCACTTGAAGTTCTGTTTCCTGTTTCTTACAGAACTCCAAATGTAGATTTGTCAAGATTGTGTAAGAAGCTTTTAGTCATATGTCTCCTTCTTCCTTCTTCTCTCTCCTTACCTTGCTTACTTTCTTCCCTCCTACTTTCCTTTCTCCTCTCTCTCTCATCCCTTCTTTTCTTCCTTCCTTCTTCTCTTTTTTCTTCCTTCTTTTTTTTTCTTTTTTTTCTTCCTTCTTTTAATCTTTCTACATTCAAATTATGAATCACTGTTATGTATTAGACAATGTTGAAGCACCAGGGATACAGCAGCAAATAAAAATAAACAAAGTGCCTGCCAACCTGGAGCTAATGAGGGGAAATAAAGCACACAACAAATAGGTAAACAAGGTATAAAATATAATATAATATATGCACTAAGGAGAAAAATAAAAGAGATAAGAAAATAGAAAACATTATTTTAGGTAGTGTGGTTGTATTGGTTTCTTAAGACTGCTGTAACAAATTATCACAAACTTGGTGGCTTACAACAACATAAACTTATGCTATAATAGTTCTGGAGGCCAGTAATCCTAAATCAGGGTGTGGGCAAGGCTGTGCTCCCTCAAAGGGCTCTAGGGGAGGATCTTTCCTTGCCTCTTCCCATTTGTGGTAGTTCCATATATCCCATGCTTGTCATTGCATAATCCCAGTCTCTACTTCCATTTTCTTCTGTCTCTTATAAGTACACTGTCATTGGGCTCACCTCGGTCATCCAGGATGATATAATCTCAATATTCTTAACTTAATTACATTTTCAAAGCCTTTTTTCCCAAATAAGGTCACATTTACAGTTTCTGTTGATTAGGCCATTGACATATCTTTTTTTGGCAGGAGAGACAACATTGAACCAGCTATGGTGGCCAAAAAAGTCTCTTCGGATAAGTTGGTCAAGAAAGGGCTTTCAGCTGAGATAATATTTGAACTGAGACCAGGACAAAGTAAAGAAATGAGCCAATATGGAAAACTTTATGATCAAAAATATGTAGTTCCCACAGTTCATCCCCGAAGGGATTGATATCTTCACAAATGTTTGAAAACATCTATGAAGTATACTCTAAAAAGCGTTCTACACCCACCTTTTGGGTCCAGGAGTAAATGAAAGTGCTGGAAGCTTCTTGAATTTTGATCATAGGTTCTCATTGTGGTATCCATTTTCCATGGAAAGTTGTCTAGCAAAACAGAACCTCCCTAACCCTCCTCCAATTCTTCCCTTAAAATTTTATTTTTGCATATTACTAACATCTTAATTCTTCATAAAATTAATGTAGTCCTGGAAAGTCCATAATTTTCATAAATGTAGTTTGGAAGTACCAACCTGAGAAAAATGAGGAAGGGGTGAAATGTTCAGGGGGTTGGAGAGAGAAGAATAAGGAGAATGAACAAAGGGAGTGATTATTTCCCCAAATAAAGTTAATCAACTTCAAAATGTACCTAAGAATTGACTACAATAACCTTAGTGGATTTTAAATGCTGCTGGGAAGTGTCTTGCTCGGTGAAGGAAGGAAAATATTTTTTTTTCCTACAGGAAGAGATTCTCATTCTGCTATCTAACAAGAATTCTTCATGCTGGAAGCAGAACAATTTTATTATAAGGCAGCATGAGGTAGATCTGTTTTAGATTCTTCATAAAGTATTTTTTTACTCCTTAAACTAATATTTTACCTGTAACCCAGTTGTAAGTCATAGATATGAAGAGGTTGGTTATCTGTTCACATATTCTGCAAGTCAATGTCTCATACCCTTATCTCTCCAAGTGACCCAGTGCAATAGTCAGCATTCCCAATGTAAAGAGGAATACATGTTTTCTCCCCTTAAATATAGTTTTTATTAACCAGATAACACAAAACATTAAAACTAGAAGGCAACTTCTACATTTTATATTGAAGAAAAACTAGCTTTGTATTCAAGAGTTGGAAAACCTGATTCTTAAATCCATTTCTGAAATTCCATTTCCTCATCTAAAATGTGGCTAAATAACTGCTTTCATAAGATGTGTACAAATATTTTTCTCTTAATATCCTAAGTATTAAGTAGAGTTAAAGATAACCACCATAAAGCATTTTAGCTTTGAGAACCCACTGAATGTTGGGACAACGTGGATAAACTTGCAAGATATTATGCTATGTGAAATAAACCAGACACAAAGAAAAATACTGTGTGATCTTACATGTGGAATCTAAAAAAGTTGAATCATAGAAACAGAGAGTAAAATAGTGGTTACTAAGTGTGGGGAGGTGGGGAAAATGGGAATATGTTGGTCAAAGGGTACAAAGTTGCAGTTATGTAGAATGAATAAGTTATAGAGATCTAATGTATAGAATGATGTCTATGTTAATAATATTATATTGTATACTAGAAATTTACTGAGAGTCGATTTCAGGTGCTCTTAACAAACACATACAGAATGTAACTATGTGAGGGGATGGATATATTAATTAGCTTGACAATAGTAATAATTTCACTTTGTATATGTATATCAAATATCAGGTACACTTTATATAAAATTTTATAAAAAATAAAGCTTTTTTTTTTTTTTTTTAATTCTTTACTCTCTCACTCTAGCTGTCATACAGAAGCTTTGAGATGTGGACTATCTCTTCTTTCCATTGGGAAACAAAACTACTCACATTTCTATTGCAATGGGGGTGATGAGCCTTCTAAGGAGCTCTCCATTCTCTCACTATTTTACCTCCCTATCATCTCAAGTATTATGCTTATGCGTCTTTGCTCTTACCTATATAGTAAACCACATTCTCTTTTTCCAAAATCTTTTGCATTATCCTTGAAGGATGTTCTATTGATTTCCACCTTTAAAATAAAACAGAAGCATCCATTGCATCAGTCACATTCTTCCCTTAACATTATCATTCAACCCTGACATCCTCTTCTAGTTACAATCTTATCTACTTCTTTTAAAGTCAAATTTCTTGAAAGAAATTTCTGCATGCATTGCATATGTTTTACAATTTTCTGCTCATCATTAAGCAACAGTAATCTGGCTTCTGCCTTCACTGATTGACTTGAAACTGCCAGTTTCAGTGTCACCAGCAACTTCAATGTTTTAAATTCAACAGCAACAATTTAAACCATTGTTCCTTTTGCTAAGTTATTATTTTTAATATCCTCTATCTAGTCCTTAAATAATACAGTTCATCATTGCTTTGTCTTAGGTCTTCCTCTCTTCTAATTTTACATATTTTTCCTAGGTCATTGCATTAATCCCAAAGTTGGCAGTTATTTTGGCCATGCTTATAACTCAAAATTGTGTTTTAAGCCCATTCATCTCTACTTAACTTGAGAATCCCGTATCTACTCTCTACTGATGTCCCTAGTTTTATGAGACCAGGTATCTCAGTTGCTACATAAGTAAAACTAATTTAATAAGCTTCCTCTCTAAACCACATTTTTCTCTATGTTAGTCATTAATGTTTTCATCATCTATCCAGTTTATTATACTCAATGTAGTAGTGGCCATACTCTGCCTATCCAATATATAACAAAGTCCTCTTGATTCTAACTCTGGAATAACTCCAGACTTTTTATACATATATACTATCAAAGCCCTAGTTTAAGTCTGCATAATCTTTCACCTGGAATATAGCAATAGCCTCCTAATTTGATTCCTTTCAGACACAATGTCTCTGTAAAGTTTATCCTCCTTATTGCAGCTAGAGAGATGTTCCAACAATGGAAACTATGTCATATCATGTTTGGGTTTTCTTTTTGCCTTTGAGTAAAAACATAAGCCCTTAACAGGCCCACAGATATTGACTGACCTGAACCATTAATTTGCTTCTGGAATTACAGCAATTACAACACATTCTTTCCTCTCTAGAGATCTTCACATAGACTCTTCTTTTTGCTTACAGTTCTCTTAAACCAGCTGCACTTAACACACAGCAAAATCAAACCGCTTTGCCACTCCCATTCACCAAGTTAAAGTCAATGCACTTGTCAAATCTTGTTAACTCTCACCTATTCATACAGTATTTTTTCTGACTATCCTGACTAAATGAGGTCTTCTCATTATCCGCTTCGATAGCAGACTCTGTGGCTTTGATAAATTATCAAAATTTTAGTTAAATGTAATGTAATGTAATGTATTTGTTTAGTGTTTGTTTCTCAATTCGGACTATGAGCTACATAAGAGCGGGAACAATGTTATCTTCCTGGATATATTCTCAGTACAAATAAAAGCATCTTGAAGACAGCCATGCCATATGAATTATAGAATGAAGAAATATAACTCCATTGGTTTGAAATATAGCCATCACTTTCTCACTTCTAGGAATCAGACATGCCAGCAGTATCTCTCTACTTTCTGGAAAATACCCTCTACTCTTACCCCAGTCAAATGTCTATCTTTTCCATTGTTGTGAAGTTCAACTATTAGGGTATAAATCTACTGTTCTTTATCATGACTTTTTTTGTTGTTTCAGCAAATCAATAGATCCTGGTATAATAAAGAGCTCTGGATTAATTAATTTTCTGTATAGACTTTAAACAGTACAAACAGACAATTTCCTGTAGTAAAAATAACAGTATTATGAACATGGAAATCTAGAAATATATGCCACTTCAATGGTTGAACAGTTATTTAGTTTTAAGAAAATGAAAATACATGACTCAGTGACTTAATTACTTAAAATACTTAGGCAATTTCATTACTTCTCTAATTTATTTATAATCAAGCTATTTTCAATACAATTTTATTTAAAAGAAACACATCCAAGATTTTTCTTCTATCTAATATTAAGCTTTATAAGATTTAATAAAGAAGGTTCAATGTTAGTAGATATACATTTATGTATTAAGCAAAAAATGACATCTACTCTCTCATTTTACTCATTTTCAGTTAAAAACCATTTTTGTTTT
Source organism: Neophocaena asiaeorientalis asiaeorientalis (assembly GCF_003031525.2). NCBI lineage: Eukaryota > Metazoa > Chordata > Mammalia > Artiodactyla > Phocoenidae > Neophocaena > Neophocaena asiaeorientalis. Next base: position 310,968 of record NW_020174653.1, read on the forward strand.
AATTTGATCAAATTGTTAACATTGGTTTCACCTTCTCCAAATAGATTAGTTTGGCATAAATAATGTCTTGTAAATTGATGTTACTTCAGTTAATGGTAGAGACTTTTAACAGCTTCAGTTTCAAGAAATGTCATTAGATAATGAATTGGTCCTTTCCTTGGTTTTAAAAATGGCCTTGGGAAGGCTTATCATAATGAAGTCAGTGATGTCCTCTTAGAATGAGAATTGAAAAGTGATGACAATTTTTGGCAAGAATAAATTAAAGACCCAGAAGATAATTTACTTTATTCCTTAAATATTAGGAACAAAGAGCAACAGAAGCCCCAAATAGTATAATAATAAAGTACAACAGGTAAATTAGGAGGAAAAAATCAATGAATTTCCCAGAACCATATACTAGTAAATCATTCGCTCTGAACTTAAGACACCCTCAACTCCATTACATGCTCTTTTAGAAAGAAGAGTAGTTTTCTTCTTAAATTTGGGGAAGATGTACATTTTTAAAGTTTAAACTTAAATGTGTTTTCTCCTCTGACTTTTGTTTCACTAATAAAGGTAAAGATAATTAAATTGTCAATTTGTATATTTTATGAGACACATACATGTAAATTCTTATGGATGTGAGTATGTTAGAATTCATATTGCATTTCCATTTGTATATGGTATTATTTCTTTAAATAAACCATAATTAACATATGAAAGATAACAGTGATATCAAGAGGATAAAAATAATGTTAACATTAATTAAACACATATGGCTGTTAAATGTTGTTAGTATACTATGTATATTAAACTATTTAATCCTCACAATAACTCTATGGTGAAGGTACCATTATTATCCTCATTCTTTAAGATAAACACCAAATTTCAGTGATTTGCCTTGGGACAAGCAGTTGGTAAGTATGCATGCAAACACATTCACGTTCAAGGAGTATTTTAGAGTACCTATGTTGTTTCAGGTAATACGCTACATAAGTTCACACACTGTCTCATTTTATTATCACAACACACATGAGGGAGATAATATTCAATCCTCACTATTCTAAAGAAGAAGCCAAGATAGAGAAACATTTAAACATCTTACCCAAGAAAGACTACAGGGATGTGAATGCAGCAACCAGGCTCCAAACTTGAACTCCCTTTACTATGCTATGTTGGCTCCCTGTATATCTTAACAGTACTGGGTTTTCCAAAGTGATAAAATGCTAATTTTCATATTTTTGTTGTCCTGAGGTCATATTCAGCACTATTTAATGGACTACATGGTGATCATCTGCCCAACACCTGCTATAAAAAGCAAAGGTTTTAGGTCTCTTCTTTGGGAAGACTCATTGCTATATAACCTAAAGTTTAAAAAGAAAAATAAAATCTCAAACTATGTTCTGTGTATTTTATTTTTTAATATGCCAAGTGAATTGGCCTTATGAAATCTTGGTCTTATGGCAAAAAGTCAAAATGTTCTCTATTAGTGTTTTGTTGGTTTGTTCTTTAGGCTTCAGATAGCTTTTGCTGTGTAGCTGGAAAAGAAAATGGCACCATTTCAGGGTAAAGTTACTGAAGTGCCCAAACTACAGCCCTATGTTATATTGAGTTAGCACTGAGTTCAATAACTTAAAAAGTGGTTCTACCTGGTAAGGATTAGCTAAATCCATCCTAATATTTTTTGGATTTAAAGAGGAAAGTTAATGGGATTGTGGCATGTACTGATAGACTTCTGGAGTAGAAAGAGCATTTGACTGAGAATTTTAATTCTCAATGATTTTTCCCTCTAAGATGATTTTGTAAACTCTCCAGTCTAAATTTCCTCAAATGCTAAAATTCAGGAATCAGAGTAGACTATACCTAAGCTCACTTCCTGCTTAAAAGATTACATTTCAATAGTTGAGTTGAGATGGCTAATTTTCATCCCTCCAGCTTTAAATGAGAGTGGACAAGTAACTTAACACATCTTGCTTCAGTTTTCTTGTATGGAACATGAGAAATAAATCTATTTTTTCCAATGCTTCTACATCAGTGCTGTCCAGTAGAAATATAACATGAGCCATACACATGAGTTTAAATTTTCTAGTGGTTACATTAAAAAAGTAAAAAGAAACAGGTGAAATTAATTATTAGCTGCTGAATTCAATATTATAATTTCAGCATATAATCAACATTAAAAATGTCACACTTTGACCAGCAAAAAAAAAATCAACATGTAATATTGATGATATATTGATGATATTTTTCATATACTTTTTATGATACTAGGTCTTTGAAACTTGATGCATATTTTACATTTCAGCATGTCATGATGCAGATCAGCCACATCTGAAATGCTCATTAGCCACATGTGGCTAGTGGCTACTAGTGGAAGAGTTAATTACATAATCTATTATAACATGTTACACAGATAATGCTGCAGTTGGTATTACACTTATTTTTATGATCTGCCTTACTTTATACCATATATTACTGCACCATTAAACAGAGGACACAAAGACAGAAGAACTATTATAAATACAACCTGGAGTTTCCCATTTTAAATTAGATATCTCTATAATGCCATTTCCTGAAATTGAGAGGCAATATTGTAGAAAGGATGGAAATTAGGCTTTATAATCTGAAAGACTTGAATCAAGGCCAACTTTCCCCACCTAGGATGTGTGTGTGTGCATTTGTAATGTGTGTATATGTGTATGTTTCCTCTCATACAATGTTCCCTTTCTGAATTATATTTCTCTCATCTGTATAATGAGAATAACAACACTACACAGGCACGTAGTTATGATGACTGTCTGGCATTCTCCTCAACTATGATCCCCTTCCCTCACCATACTCTCCCAACTCTTGAATTTGATTTAGTCTTTGCCACTCTCCAGGATCTTACAGCTGCCTATAGAGATGCTGAACATAGTTATACAAGTATTATATTGCACAGTTTAAATACATTGGTAATTTGTTTCATAGAATTTAAGAGCTGATTGCTGTCATTTATTTATAAATAAAAATCCATATAACTCCATCAGCCAGATAATTTCATGAACTGCCAAAGAAATTAGTAGTAATCATACTGATATTGATGCTAATCATTACCTAATACTGAAGGTATTCATCTGTATCTTTCTGTGATTTCATGCTTGGAATTTTTCAGACATTTAATTTGATTCATAAAAATCATATGCTGATATTGTTTTTTCATTTTATTAACTTTGAGTTTTACAACTGCTTTGTCAATTTGATGTATAATCTGTTTGCTTCTAACCTTGTGAAGTTTAAATATTGTCATGTGGGATCTCAGATGAGGTCCCAGATGAGGATGGTATGGTAGATTGTATGTACCAAAAATGGCCACACATTATTTTCTGGTTCACATGCACTTCCAGAGTCTTGGTTATCCCCTTAAAGAAGGGGAGTTTATTTCCCTCCCAGTGAAACTGGATGGGTTTTTTGTGATTGTTCTATGAATAAAATGGGGCAGAAGTAACTCTGTGTGAGAAATGAGGATTGGCTATAAAAGGCTATACAGTTTCTGCCAGGATCTCTCTCTATTGGATATTAGCCTTTGAAGCCTTGAACCACCACATAAAAACCCAGCTGCCCCAAAGCTGCTGCCCTGAAGGGATCATGTGAAAAGAACATCCAGGTGGAAGGATGTTTCTGAGCGGCCCCAGCTTTTCCAGTTTAATCAGTCTTCCCAGCCCAAGTGCCAGACACATGTGTGAGGGAGCCTTCAGATGAGCCCAGTCCTTCCTTATTTGACTGCAAACACATGAAACCCTGAGTAGGAACTACCTAGCTGATCTCAGTCCACTCCAGAACTATGCATGATAAAAATAGAGTGGTTGGTGTTGTTTTGAACCACTAAGTTTGGAGTTGACATTTTATTAACTAATAGATAACTGGAACATATGGTAACTTCTTAATGTTCACATAGAGACACAATTTTTTAAAAATTACACACAATTCCTATTACCATTTCCATGAAAATTTAGGAAAAATTAGAGTTATTTTATTTAGGGTACATACTTTGTACTATAAATCTCTCTAGTTTATTTTGTTAATTAGGTAAAAAATGCTACTGATGCATTTTTCATCTGACTGTCATTGAATGGTACTTTACAGACTTTGCACAGCACTCATGTGGTATCATAATTAAGCTTTTTAAATTAATTAGGCCAATAAAAACAATTAAATCACAGAAAGACTTCTTGGGTCACTTGGTCCAAGATCCATCCCACATTAAAGTTTTCAGACAGAAACCAATGACCGCCAAGGGTCAGTATGCTCAGGAGATTTCAAGGTCTGGGAAAGAAAGAGGATCCTAAATTATGCCAATTAGACTTATGGCTACTTCACCATTTGGAAGGCCTGTCATGTATATTATTTCACTAAAAGATAATAGCATATAGCATTTAGCATAATAGCATAAAGATGAAAAGGTGAGTTTTATACACGTATGTTGTGTTCATGAAATCTAATGCAGAGTTATATTGATAAATTTATGTATAAAGTGAAGGAGTTTAAGAGAGGAAACAAAGTTACTATTTCCATTCTGCTTGTTGCTAAAGAGTCATTTTAAGTGTTTTCTGATGCTGGCTAATGAATAACAGGACTTCAAGCTTTCCATACAAAGAGTCTAGGCTGTCACTCTTTGTCCTTAATCTGCAACGCCAACTCTGTACTTCCGGTTTACCACTCACAAATAGGAGCCCTATCATTTTTGTTTATGTTCTGTCTGCTCAGGTAGAATGAGCAGACATGCTCAATGAGCATGCAGAAATTTGTCCATACAAATCTAGCACAAGGCCCATTAAACAGTACTCAGGGAATGTTAGATTATGTGATAGTTATGATAACGTTTATGATGATAGTAGGGTGTATTTTCTTAAATCTTTAGGGTTTTAACAGTAAAGATCTTTATCTGGTGCTTTTTTTTCCTTTTAAAGGTGGAGAAATTTGGAAATTTTAGAAATTCTCAAGCTGAAAGAGTCTCTGATGTTCAATTTATTCTAGGCATTATAGCATGTTGCATATAAATACAAATTTATACATTAAAATATAATAAATTATATAATATATAAATAAATCTGGTATTAGATGTATAATGGAATATCTTATCATTTTTTCTTATACACTTTTACTCATCATTTGAAATACTAAAGACATTCTTCTATTCAACTATCCTGAGATTTTAAGATTTCAACTAAGAAGACATATGCATTAAACTGTCCAAGAATCAAGCATTAATGGATTGAAACAGAGCACAGTTCTCTGGGTCCCAGCAATTTCTGAAGTATGCATAATGGATGCTAAGACTAAGAGACTATCCTCTGACCTAAATAAACCTGAAGCATTAATTCTAGTGGAAAATTCCACTAAAAATAAACAGCAAAAAAGTGAAGAAAGAATGTGGCCTTTTTTAACCGTAAGAAATTATAACTGAGTAATTATACAGACAAAAATGCATTTTCCAAGAAGAAAAAAATTTCTATGAACTGAAGTAAGTATAGGTATTTTTCCCAGGAGTGTTAGTGCATTCATAAAATTTCTGTTTATAATTGCAACTTTGATGACTGCTATCTCTTTATCATTTTTATGGTCGACAACTTAGATAATTAGAAGATCCAGTTTACTTTCTTGACCACATTTCATCATAGCAATATTCAATCTAACACTATACAGATGTATTAAAAGTATACAAACTTATTTTAAAAGCCAGCTACATTTTCTCCTATTTTAAGTACAATATACATTATCTTTTTTTTTCAATTGCACAACGGCTTTATTAAGATTCTGTCTGTGCTATTTCTTATGGAAGAATATCAAACATACAAATAGCATCTTTCTCTATGGTCATTTGCATGTATTCCCTTCAGATTCAGATTGAGATTTACCTAATGATAATTCAACTATTGATTTGGAGAAGCAGTGTGTTCTTGTACATATATTTTTAATTAAACTTCCTACTGTGAGGGTAATGTGTTTATTCCCATATTGCTTAAAAGGAAATTGAGGAATTGAGGTTGTTTGGGGCCACCTCTAAATATACCTCAATGACATATCTATTATTTCAAATTAAAATTACTTTAGAAATGACCAGTGCAGGAGGGAAATTTTGACCCTTCTCTCTGTCTCCCTGAAAACAGGAAATATGTCTTCCACGTGAAAGTTGCCCTCCTTATACCAGGAGTTCAAAGACATCCTTATCACCAGACATAAGAAATTCAGGACTGAGATGGCTATGTAAACAAACCTTGTTACTTCTTTACTAATTTACTACCCAAGCCCAAACTTTGCTTAAATTCCTTACTTATTAAGCACCCAAAGCTTAAGTTACTTTGTCTTGTCAATTTTTTGTCTAAAAAGTATAAAAGATGCCTGCTTTGGCCACTGCTTAGGTGCCATTTCTATGAGACCTCTGTAGGCACAAATTAAACTTGTTTTGTTTTCTTCTGCTAATCTGTGTTGTGTCAATTTTATTATTAGTCCAGTCACAAGAACTCAAGAGGTGTAGAGGGGTGAATTTCACCCCCCATGACGGTTGGCAAGCCAGTCAGGAGGATGGTTGGACCCCTGCCCCAAAGCTGCCACAGCTGAGAAACCCTGGGACATCTGACAAGCGCTGGCAGATGGTAGAATTTCTTACCACAGCAGCCTCCTGGATCTCTGCCTGCAAGATTTGGTGGAAAGAAAAGTAGTGAAAGTTCTTTCTCTCTCTCTCGCTCTCCACTTAGATAAGAAAGAGAAAATATTTGTGCAGCTAGTTCCTTATGACAGTGCAACTCTGATATTTGGTAAATGAGTACGGTTGGTTTGTATTGATCCTTTTCTCACGCAGATGGTCACTGTTTTTCTTTGTCTCTGTTGTATTGCTTGTCATAATGTGGAAGAACCATAGGGCAGAACAGCAGGCAAAGGCCCTTTAGAAGCCTGCTGTTTGAGCCGCCCTCACATACTGGTGGGTTAAGGTATCTCACAAGATCAGCATCTGTTTAAACAAACTTTGCTGTGGGTCCTCTATGTAAAAACCAGATGAAGATTTTCCTTCTACCTTGTTCTATGTCTTGAAAGTTGGCTTTGTGGCCAGTGAGACTATTGTCTCTGGTCTCCTATATCTGGAAAGTGCATTCACCACAGTGCATCTGGTGGACAGTCCAATAGGTGTGGGTCAAAACAAAATCACAAGCAGCACTCTTTTTCCTGCCATGCCAGATCTCAGGGGAATTTGTCATAAGAGGTCCCAGTCCATAAAGGGCCTTTGTCACCTCAACCTTTGTTACCTTGTTAGTGCTGGAAAAATCCCATTCCAGTAGTGCCTGCCTTGTGTCTCAGATTAGGAAGTCTGTGAGTGGAGGCATAACACATTTTCCTGGGAAACTTGAGACACCATTTTCATTACACCATTCTTATGTCCTGTAGCAATGAAGGGCTTTGACATTCTTAGACTAACTCTGGAAGTAAACGTTCTGGATCTTAGGAGGGCTACATCCTCTCTTGTGAGACAGGTTTTGTGTCTTTGGTTAAGCCATAAAAAAGGCTTACTGGTCTGAATTGCTATTTGAAATTATATAAGATCTTACTTGTCAATGACCAGATAATGGATTCTTTAAGTTATCTATATTTAATAGGAAAAAAAAAATTTTGAAATTTTGAGACGACTCATCATAAACAGCTGTCAAATTGGTACTGATGGAGGAATCAAATTGAAGGGGAAAAAAAAAGATAACGGCTAGCCATTAGACTTAAAAAGTCCAACATAAATTCTAATTCTAAACTACCCCATCTCCTCGACAATTCCCTAGGTCTTCCTACAAATAATTAGAAAATAACTCAGCTGGAGGCCAATATTCAAGGGCAATAATAACAATTGTCTTTATCTTACAAATCTCTACAGAACTGGAACTACAGCTCTAAAAGCAAATCAAAACCCACTTAAATTTATCAGCCTCAAGTTCTCACCTATTTTTCTCCAAATGCTTATAGATATTGTAAAAGATCAGGGTATAGCAGCAAAATTGTTCTGTACTTAAGAAGACAAAAAAATTGAATAATAATTACCCTAAGACTTATGATAATAGAGAAATATACTCCAACACTCTTAGGAGAAAACTTATATTTTCATTCTCTGTACATTAAGTTATAAATCTTATCATGTCTTTGAAATGTAAATACAAACCACATCACTTGAGACTGAGCCTGGATTAACTCAATTAGTAGAAACTAAAAATAAAAAAAGAGAAAGACATTTTTCCCCCTTCCAGTTTTATTGAGACATAAATGACAGATAGCAATGTATAAGGAGTACTGCAAAGTGATTTGACTTACATACAGAAGGAAATGATTATAACAATATGTTCAGTGAACATCCACATAGAAACAAAATTAAAGAAATAGAAATTTTTTTCTTCTGATACGATATCTTAAGATTTAATCTTTTAACAACTTTCATTTATAATATACAGCAGTGTTAATTATATCTATCATGTTGTACATCATATCTTTAGTACTTGTTTACCTTATAACTGGAACTTTGTACTTTTTCACTGCCTTCATCCAATTCCACCCGCCCCCAGTACCCACCTTCTGGTAACTACAAATCTGATCTTTTTTTCTATGAGTTTGTATTTGAAATATAATTAACCTATAATAGCATGTTAGTTCCTGTTATATAACATAGTGATTTGATATTTCTATACATTCAAAATGATCACCATGATAAGTCTAGTTACCATCTGTGAACATACAAATATATTACATAACTATTGACTATATTCCCCACACTATATTTCATAACTGAGACACATCTATTTTTCAACTGGAAGTTTGTACCTCTTAATCAACCCCCCCAACCCCTCTGCCTTCTGGCAATCACATGTTTATTCTTTGTATCTATAGCTCTGTTTTGCTATATTTGTTCATTTGTTTTGTTTTTGCAATTCCACATATAAGTGAAATTATAGAGTATTCTTCTTTCTCTATCTGACTTATTTCACTTAGCATAATACCCCCTAGGTCTATCTATATTGTCCCAAATGACAAGATTTCATTCTTTTTTTTATAGCTAGGTAATATTTCATTGCATATATTGCCACAGACTCTTTATCAATTCATCTATTGATGGGCACTTAGATTGCTTCCTTATCTTGGCTATTGCAAATAATGTTGCAATGAACAAAGGGGTACGTATATCTTTTCAAATTAGTGTTTTTGCTTTCTTTGGATAAATACCCAGGAGTGGAATTCCTGGATGGTATAGTGGTTCTATTTTTAATTTGTTGAGGAATATCCATACTGTTTTTCACAGTGGCTCTACCAATTTACATCTCCATTAACAATGCACAAGTGTTTTCTTTTCTCTTCATCCTTGGCAACACTTACTATTTGTTTTGTTTTTTTTTTTTTTTTTGATAATAACAATTCTGACAGGTTCAAGGTGATATCTCATTGTGGTTTTGATTTGCATTTTCCTGATGATTAGTGATGTTGAACATCTCCTCATATGCCTTTTGGACATCTTTGTGTCTTTGGATTAGCTCTATTGAAACTAAAGAAAATTAAAAAAAAAAAGAAGGAAAGAAGCCGTTTTAAACACCAACCATTAAAAGACACTCTTGTTGAACTTAAATCACAGCAAGGGTGGAGATCAATCAAGATAGTGAATTAGAGGCTTCCCTGGTGGTGCAGTGGTTGAGAGTCCGCCTGCTGATGCAGGGGACACGGGTTCATGCCCCAGTCTGGGAAGATCCCACATGCCACAGAGCGGCTAAGCCCGTGAGCCATGGCCACTGAGCCTGCACGTCCCAAGCCTGTGCTCCGCAATGGGAGAGGCCACAACAGTGAGAGGCCCATGTACCACAAAAAAGACAGAAAAGAAAATATAGTGAATTAGAAGGACATGGAACACACCTCTCCCCACAAACATAAATAAAAATTACATCTACTGTGGAACAATCTTCACTAAAAATGAATTAGAAACTAACAGAAATGTTTTAAGAAAGGAAGGGAAAAGAAGCAATTGGTCAAGACCTGTCCCCCCAGGAAGGACTCAGAGGAAAAGGGAAAATACACAGGAGGAGATCCACCCTGGGGTTGAGGGGTTTAAGCTACATATTGCGTGTCCCAGTCCTGGGGTCCAATGTAGGGAAAACAAGCTCCCTTGGTTAGTTTGAAGGGCTGCTGGGACTAATAGGAGGGCTGTGGCAAGTATGGACTCCACCTGTGAGGAAGAGACATGTGCTGGCTTGCTCCCAAGGCAGGACAGAGTGGGACTGAGGACTGCTCTAGTGGCTGCATGGTTTCCCACAACTGCAGTGGTGTGTGCTCCATCCTGAGATGAGTGCACACTCCAGCCTTGATTACTTCAAGTTACTTCTCCACACTGCACTCGGGGGTGCCATGACCAGGGAGAAAGCCTGGCTGTTGGATGTAGAGGTGAATTGGACATGAGGTTGTATCTGAGAGAGGTAGAGGTGGCCATGGCTGGAGCTTAGACAGGCAGGGCATCAGGGGCTCAAATGTGGCCCTGATGTCTGATCAAGGCTGGACAACCACAGCCCACACCTCAATACATGCCCAAAGTCCACATGAGCCCTGTCTGCCACAAGAAGATGAGGGCAGTGGAGGCTGGGGATAGTGATCACCTGTGATAGACAAAAGAGACTCAGACCTGAAGCTGTATCTGAGAAGGGTGGGGGAAGACATTGCTGGTGCTTACACAGGTGGCAAATCAGAGGCAACTGTCTATGGCCATCCCACTGCAATGTGCATGGGCCTCTCTTGCACCAGCATTGCTCCCCTCTTGAGCAAAGGTGCCAGTGCTGGGAAAGAGGAGAGCACACACTTAAAGTGAACAGAGGCAAATTGGACCCAATCCTCAGGGATTCTGCTCTGGAAATTTGGGATCCAATCATACACCTGGGTAATGATGGCCACTGAGGAGAGGGAAAGCCCTGACTCAAACCTGGCTCCAGTCCTAACCCCTTCATGTGCAGCCCGACCTCCTACCAAGGTGATAGCTGCCAGCACATCCTGAGGAAAGATGTGACTTGTGATTATGTCAAATCCAGCTCTCCCAAAAAAGGCACTGGGCACACACAGACTGTGTATAGGTGCTCCCATATAAGGACACCACTTTAAGACTGCAATATGTAACTGATTCACTTAATTCATAGAGACAAAATTTGGCAAAATAAGAATACAGAGATACAGGTTTCAATGGAAAGAGTATGAGAAAAATCACTGAAAAAATAAATAATGAAACAGAAATAAACAATCTATCAGATGAAAAATTCAAAGCATTAGTAATATGAATGATAATAAAATTAGGGAAAATAATAGATGAACAAAGTGCAACTTATTTAAAGGAACCAGAAAATACAAAAAAGAACCAGTCAGAACTGAGGAATACAGTACCTCAAAAAAAAAAAAAAAAAAAAAAAAGAGAGAAACTAGATGGAATTAATAGATTACTAAGTGATACACAAGAACCTGTAAGTGATCTGGAAGATAGGATAATGAAAATCACACAATCAGAACAGCAAAGAGAAAAATAAATTTAAAAATGAGATCAGTTTAAGTGATCTCTGAGATAACATCATGTGTACCAACATTTGTATTATAGTGGTGATAGAAGGAGAAAAGAAAGAGAAGGAGGTTAAAAATGTATTTAATGAAATAAATACATTTCATTATTTGGATATATCTGGATAGAGGAAGCACAAAGAGTCCCAAACAAGATGAACTCAAACAGATCCACAACAAGATATATCATAATTAAATGGCAAAAGTTAAAGATAAAGAGAAAATTATAAAGGCAGCAAGAGAAAACCAAAGAGTCATATACAAAGGAATCCTCCTATGGCTATAAACTGATTTTTCTGCAGAAACATTGCAGGCCAGAAGGGAACATCATGATATATTCAAAGTGCTGAAAGGGAAAACCCTTCAAACTAGGATGGTAAACCCATCAAGATTATTATTTAAAATTGAAGGACAGATAAATAACTTCTCAGACAAGCAAAAACTAGTCCATCACTACTAAGCCATCACTAAAAGGAATGTTAAAGGGTCTTCTTTAAGTGAAATGGCTATAACAAGAAGTAAGTATCTATAGGAAAATCCCACTAGTAATGGCAAATATATAGCAAAGGCTGAGGATCAACCAGTTAAGTAAGCTAGCATGAAGATTAAAAGTCAAAAAATTATAAAGCAAATATAACTACAATAAATAGTGAAGGAATAAACATTAAAATGTAAAATTTGACATGAAAACCACAAAATGTGGAGGAGAAGAGTAAAAAATGTAGATCTTTTAAAATGTGATTTAGCTTAAATGACTAACAGATTAAAAGAAATAGATATAGTTATAGGTCAACATATATGCACCACATAGTAACCATAAGATGTAACCTACAATAGATACACAAAAACTAAAAATAAAGGAACACAAGCATACTACTAGAGAAAATTCACCAAACCACAAGGGTAGATACAAAAAGAAGAAATGAACAGAGAAGAACTACAAAAACTACTGGAAAACAAGTAACAAAATGACAGTAAGTATATACCTATCAATAATGACTTTAAATGTCAATAGACTAAATGCTCCAATCAAAAGACAAAGTTAGGGACTTCTCTGGTGGAGCAGTGGTTAAGAATCTGCCTGCCGATGCAGGGGACATGGGTTTGAGCCCTGGTGCAGGAAGATTTCACATGCCACGGAGGAACTAGGCCCATGTGCCACAGCTACTGAGCCTGCATTCTAGAGCCCGCAAGCCACAACTGCTAAGCCTGCATGCCACAACGATTGAAGCCTGCGTGACTAGAGCCTGTGCTGTGCAACAAGAGAAACCACTGCAATGAAAAGCCCATGCACCACAATGACATGTAGCTCCCACTCACCACAACTAGAGAAAGCCTGCACACAACAGTGAAGACCCTTTGCAGCCAAAATAAATAAATAAATGCTTGTTTAAAAAAAAAAAAGAAAAAGGGTGGCTGATTCAATAAAAGCCAAGATCTTTCAATATGTTTCTTACAAGAGACTCAATTCAGGGCTAAATACACACACAGACTAAAAGTGAGAGGATATAAAAATATATTTTATGCAAATGAAAATGGCAAGAGAAGGGGGTAGTAATATATATATCAGATAAAATAGACTTTAAAACAAAAGCTATAACAAAAGACAAACAAGAGCATTATAGAATCATAAAGGGATCAGTACAAGAAGAGGATACTCTACTCATTAGCAATATGCACCCAATACAGGAGGACCTAAATATATAAAGCAAACACTAAAGACATAAAGGGAGAAATTTACAATACGATAATAGTAGGAGACTTTAACACCCCACTTACATCAATGAACAGATCATCCAAACAGAAAATTAATAAGACAGCAGTTGTTCTTAAATGACACAATAGATCACTTGGACATAATAGATATCTACAGGACTTTACGTCTAAAACCAGCAGAATACACATCCCATTCAAGTGCACACATAATGCCCTCCAGGTTAGATCACTTTCTAGGCCACAAAACAAGTCTCAACAGATTTAAGATGATAGAAATTGTATCAAGCATTTTTTTTTTTCTGACCAAATGGCATCAAACTAGAAATCAATTACAGGAAGAAAAATGGGAAAAGAACAAACACATGGAGACTAAACAACACACTACTTAAAAACGAATGGACCAATGAAGAAATCAAGTAGGAAATTAGAAAATGCTTAGGGACAAATGAAAATGGAAACACTTCAAAATCTATGGGATGCTGCAAAAAACAATTCTAAGAGGAAAGTATACAGGAGTCAAGTCTTCCTCAAGAAACAAGAAAAATCTCAAATAAACATCCTTACCTACCACTTAAAGGAATTAGAAAGAGAGATGACCCAAATAAGCAAAATAAGAAATGAAATAGGAGATATAACAATCAATACCACAGAGATACAAAAACTCATAAGAGAATACTATGAACAGTTATTGCCAACAAATTGGGCAACCTAGAAGAAACAGAAAAATTTCTGGAAATACACAACCTGACAAGACTGAATCAGGAAGAAATGGTCAATCTGAACAGACAATCACTAGCATTGGAATTGAATATGTAATAATAATTAATAATAAAACTCCAAACAAACAGAAGTTCAGGACTGATGGCTTCACAGGGGAATTCTCACAAACATTTAAAGAAGAGGTAATACCTATTCTTCTCAAACTATTTCAAAAATTTGAAGAGGACAGAACTCTGCCAAATTCATTTTACAAGTCTCAATTACCTTGATATCAAACCAGAAAAAGACACTCAAAAAAAGTAAATTATCTCTGTTGAATATAGATGCAAACATCCACATCAAAATATTTGCAAACCTAATCATCCAACAATATATAAAAAGGATCATACCTCATGATTGATTGGGATTTATTCCAAGGATGCAAGGATGGTACAATATTCACAAATCAATTGACGTAATACTCTGAATTTTAAAAAGGAAGGACAAAAATCTCATGATCATTCAAGAGATACAGAAAATGCATTTGACAACAATTAACATCCATTCATGATAAAAATTAAAAGTTCGTATAGAGAGAACATATTTTAACATAATAAAGGCCATTTATGACAAATCCACAGTTAAAATCATACTCAAAGATGAAAACCTGAAAGCGTTTCCTCTAAAATCAGGAACAAGACAAGGATGCCCACTCTTGACACTTTTATTTAACATACTGTTGGAAGTCCTACCACAGTGATCAGACAAGAAAAAGAAAGAATTAAAATCATCACTATTTGCATGTAACATGATAATATACATAGAAAAACCTAAGGTTCCACCCCAAAACTATTAGAACTTGTACATGAATTCAACAAAGTTGTAGGAAACAATAGAGAGATTTCTGTTGCTTTTTCTATACACTACTAATGAACTATCAGAAAGAGTAAGCAAGAAAACAATCATATTTAAAATAGTATAAAAAAGAATAAAATACCTAGGGATAAACTTAACCAAGGAAGTAAAAGACCTATACTGTAAAGACTATAAAACATCAATAAAGGAATTTAAAAATGATGTAAAGTAATAGGAAGACACCCATTGCTCTTGGACTGGAAGAAATATCATTAAAAAGGCCTTACTACCTAAAGCAATCTACATATTTAATGCAATCCCTATCAAAATACACATAACATTTTTGCACACAACTAGAATAAATAATCCTAAAATTAGTATGGAAACAAAGACAACCCTGAATAGTGAAAACATTTTGATAAAGAAGAACAAAACTGGAGGAATCTTGCTACCTGACATCAGACTATGTTACAAAGCTACTGTAATCAAAACAGTATGGTACTAGCACAGACCCAGATACATAGATCAATAGAATAGACTATAGAGACCAGAAATAAACCCATGAACTTATGCTCTATTTATCAATGACAAAGTAGGAAAGAATATACAATGGAAAAAAGACAGACTTCAGTAAGTGGTGTTGTGAAAACTTTTGCACAGCAAAGTAAACCATCAACAAAACAAAAAGCCAACCTACTAAAGAGAAGAAAATATTTTCAAAAGATATGACAAATAAGTTGTTAATATCCAAAATATATAAACAGTTGATACAACTTAATATCAAAAAAGAAGCCATCCAATTAAAAAATGGGTTGAAGACCTGAATAGACATTTTTCTGAAGAAGGCGTAATGATGGCTAATAGGCATATGAAAATATGCTCAACATTGCTAATCATTAGAGAAATGCAAATAAAAACTGCAATGAGATATCACCTTACACATGTCAGAATGGCTGTAATCAAGAAATCTACAAGTAACAAATGTTGGTGAGGATATGGAGAAAAGGAAACACTTGTACAGTTTTGGTGGGAATGTAAATTGGTGCATCCACTATGGAAAACAGTATGGATGTATCTCAAAAAACTAAAAGTAGAGCTACCATATGATCCAGCACTTCCCCTCCTTGTGGAAGAAAACAAAACCACAAATTCAAAAAGATATATGCACCCCAATGTTCATATCAGCATTATTTATAATAGCCAAGGTATGGAAGCAACCTAAGTGTTCATCAACATATAAATTGATAAAGAAATTGTACATATATAAATATATACAATGGAATAATACTCATCCATAAAGAAGAATGAAATTCTGCCTTTTGTAAAATCATGCATGGACCTAGAGAGTATAATGCTTAGTGAAATAAGACAGAGAAAGACAAATACTCTATGTTATCACTTATATGTTGCATCTAAGCAATAAAACAAATGAATTAAGTAACAAAACAGAAATAGACTCACAGATATAGAGAACAAACTAGTGGTTACCAGTGAAGGAAGGGAAGGAGGGAGAAGCAAGATAGGGGTATGGGATTAATATATACAAACTACTATGCCTGAAATAGATAAGCAATGAAGATATATTGTACAGAACATGAAAATATAGTCACTTTTGTAATAACTTTAAAGAGAGTATAACCTATAAAAATACTGAATCACTATGTTGTATACCTTAAACTAACATAACATTGTAAGTCAACTACACTTCAATTAAAAATATATATATTTAATTCCATGAGGCTGAATAAACTGTGGAAGATGATTATAACTTTTTATTTGAAGTATTGCTTTTTTTAAATGTTTTGTTTCTCCAGATTTGAAGGAACCTTTTCTAGTTTCTCCTATGCTAACTGTGATTAGAGTAATTTGGTAAATTTTACTGCTATAAGAAGAATAGAAAAATTTATTTTATTCCCTACCGGATCCCTCCTGAATACAGAAATTTTCACTGAGCATTATTATTTTCTTGGCAATATAGTTATTTGCATAAGTTTAATAAGCATCTCTTCTTATAACAGGACAAAACTGGAAACATTGACTATATTACCAAAGCTTTGACTAGAATGTCATATTTGAGAAAGACATACATAAAATCAGACGTGACCAGACTGCTCTAAGGATCTAAGGTTGAGTTTATGAAGCCAATAAAGCCGCATGGAAAAACAGCCTGCTACCTTATTAACAGGGTTCCCAACAGCCTTACCAGATGAGTGAGGAAAGTCACTTCCAGGTAGGTCCTGGAACCTCAGGATATTTTGGGGACCACAAGAAAAGAGAAATTCATCCAAATCTATAGATATTGCAAGTTAAGTCAATGAAAAATCTTTGGCTTGGCTTCTTAGCCTCAAGAGGCTATTAAAAGTCCAGCCTGGAGAGTCCTTATATAAAGTTTCAGCAAAGCATATTTAAAAGAATCTATATGCTCAATTACTTTTATTGCTGGACTTGTGTAAATAACCAGGCCAAGTCTATTGAATCTAGATTTATTTTGCACAAATTAGTCTTAATTTGGCTATCTTTCATAAAACTGGGGGGTAATTGTAGAAAGAAAAATTATGTTTCAGCAGAACTATAATAACACAATTATGGATACCAAATTCTAGTTCTGTTAATTTTCTTTGAGGTTTTGGTTATTTACCTATAAACTGCACTGGACCCTGAATTTTTCTATTTTCCTTCAATATCTGGATACAACTGTCCAAACTAACATTTTAAGTTTTCTCCCATCTTTTTGATTTCAAATCATTAAGAAATAAAACTGCCCTTTTCCCTGAAGTCCTACAAACTAAAGCTAGACATCTTAATATAAACTTCAGAGAAATCACAATAGCTCGTGTTTAAACAATCTTCATGCCTGTTGCTATATGAGCCACTCAGAAAGTTTCCCTGAACACTGATGACAAACATCAGAGACATTGTAAACTGCCAAAGATGCTTCAACTCTGATGTCTAGCAATCTTGACTTGACAGGCTTCTGGGCTCAGAAACTGGTTGATAATCTGCTCCAATTATTAACGTTTATTTTTCTTTTGTTTCCATAGACATGATTCTTAGTAAATCTCGGATTGCTTAAGCAATGTAGGCCTGTCTCTGGGAGCCTACCTAGATCACCACCTCCTAAAAAAAGTTTAACTGAACTGACGTATTGCCAAGAGAAAGACAGATTCAATGAGATAAAGAAATCTGCCTGCTGACCTCCATTTTTTAATTTTTTTTAGGTGCATGGCATTTAATTTTATATATATATATATATATATATATATATATATATATATACATAAGTTATACATATACATATGTTCCCATATCTCTTCCCTCTTGCATCTCCCTCCCTCCATCCCTCCCTATCCCACCCCTCTAGGTGTTCAAAAAGCACTAAGCTCATCTCCCTGGGCTATGTGGGTGCTTCCCACTAGCTATCTATTTTACGTTTGGTAGAGTATATATGTCCATGCCACTCTCTCGCTTTGTCACAGCTTACACTTCCACCTCCCCATATCCTCAAGTCCATTCTCCAGTAGGTCTGTGTCTTTATTCCTGTCTTACCCCTAGGTTCTTCATGACATTTTTTTTTCTTAAATTCCATATATATGTGTTAGCATATGGTATTTGTCTTTCTCTTTCTGACTTACTTCACCCTGTATGACAGACTCTAGGTCGATCCACCTCACTACAAATAACTCAATTTCATTTCTCTTTATGGCTGAGTAATATTCCATTGTATATATGTGCCACATCTTCTTTATCCATTAATCTGATGATGGACACTTAGGTTGTTTCCATCTCCTGCCTATTGTAAATAGAGGTGCAATGAACATTTTGATACATGACTCTTTTTGAATTATGGTTTTCTCAGGGTGTATGCCCAGTAGTGGGATTGCTGGGTCATAATGGTAGTTCTATTTGTAGTTTTCTGTTTTTTTGTTTTTTTTTTTTTTGTGGTACATTGACCTCTCACTGTTGTGGCCTCTCCCATTGTGGAGCACAGGCTCCGGATGTGCAGTCTCAGCAGCCATGGCTCACGGGCCTAGCCACTCTGTGGTATGTGGGATCTTCCCGCACTGGGACACAAACCCGTGTCCCCTGCATCGGCAGGCGGACTCTCAACAACTGCGCCACCAGGGAAGCCCTACTGGTAGTTTTTTAAGAAACCTCCATACTGTTCTCCATAGTGGCTGAACCATTTCACATCCCCATCAGCAGTGCAAGAGTGTTCCTTTTTCTCCACACCCTCTCCACCATTTATTGTTTCTAGATTTTTTGATGATGGCCATTCTGACTGGTGTGAGATGATATCTCATTGTAGTTTTGATTTGAATTTCTCGAATGATTAACGATGCTGAGCATTCTTTTATGTGTTTGTTGGCAGTCTGTATATCTCATTGGGAGAAATGTCTATTTAGGTCTTCTGTCCATTTTTGGATTGGCTTGTTTGCTTTTGATTATTGAGCTGCATGAGCTGCTTATAAATTTTGGATATTAATGCTTTGTCAGTTGCTTCATTTGCAAATATTTTCTCCCATTCTGAGGGTTGTCTTTTGGTATTGTTTATGGTTTCCTTTGCTGTGCAAAAGCTTTGAAATTTCATTAGGTCCCATTTGTTGTTTTTTGTTTTTATTTCCACTTCGCTAGGAGGTGGGACAAAAAGGATCTTGCTGTGATTTATGTCATAGAGTGTTTTGCCTATGTTTTCCTGTAAGAGTTTAATAGTTTCTGGCCTTACATTTAGGTCTTTAATCCATTTTGAGCTTATTTTTGTGTATGGTGTTAGGGAGTGTTCTAATCTCATACTTTTACATGTACCTATCCAGTTTTCCTAGCACCACTTATTGAAGAGGCTGTCCTTTCTCCAGTGTACATTCCTGCCACCTTTATCAAAGATAAGGTGACCATATGTGTGTGGGTTCATCTCTGGGCTTTCTGTCCTCTTCCATTGATCTATCTTTCTGTTTTTGTGCCAGTACCATACTGCCTTGATTACCATAGCTTTGTAGTATAGTCTGAAGCCAGGGAGCCTGATTCTTCCAGCTCTGTTTTTCGTTCTCATGATTGCTTTGGGTATTCGGGGTCTTTTGTGTTTCCATACAAATTGTGAATTCTTTTGTTCTAGTTCTGTGAAAAATGCCAGTGGTAGCTTGATAGGGATTGCATTGATTCTGTAGATTGTTTTGGGTAGTAGAGTCATTTTCACAATGTTGATTCTTCCAATCAAAGAACATACTATATCTCTCCATCTATTTGTATCATCTTTAGTTTCTTTCATCAGTGTCTTATAATTTTCTGCATATAGGTCTTTTGTCTCCTTAGGTAGGTTTATTCCTAGATATTTTATTCTTTTTGTTGCAGTGGTAAATGGGAGTGTTTTCTTGATTTCACTTTCAGATTTTTCATCATTAGTGTATAGGAATGCCAGAGATTTCTGTGCATTAATTTTGTATCCTGCTACTTTACCAAATTCATTCATTAGCTCTAGTAGATTTCTGGTAGCATCTTTAGGATTCTCTATGTATAGTATCATGTCATCTGCAAACAGTGACAGCTTTATTTCTTCTTTTCTGATTTATTACTTTTATTTCCTTTTCTTCTCTGCTTGCTGTGGCTAAAACTTCCAAAACTATGTTGAATAAGAGTGGTGAGAGTGGACAACCTTGTCTTGTTCCTGGTCTTAGTGGAAATGCTTTCAGTTTTTCACCATTGAAAAACTGATGTTGGCTATGGGTGTGTCATATATGGCCTTTATTATATTGAGGAAAGTTCCCTCTATGCCTACTTTCTGGAGGGCTTTTATCATAGATGGGTGTTGAATTATGTCAAAAGCTTTCTCTGCATCTATTTATATGACCATATGGTTTTTCTCCTTTAATTTGGTAATATGGTGTATAACATTGATTGGTTTGTGTATGTTGAAGAATCCTTGCATTACTGGAATAAACCCCACTTGATCATGGTGTATGATCCTTTTAATGTGCTGTTAGATTCTGTTTGCTAGTATTTTGTTGAGGATTCTTGCATCTATGTTCATCAGTGATATTGGCCTGTAGTTTTCTTTCTTTGTGACATCCTCTTGGTTTTGGTGTCAGGGTGATGCTGTCCTTGTAGAATGCGTTTGGGAGTGTTCCTCCCTCTGCTATATTTTGGAAGAGTTTGAGAAGGATAGGTGTTAGCTCTTTTCTAAATGTTTGATAGAATTCCTCTGTGAAGACATCTGATCCTGGCCTTTGTTGGAAGATTTTTTTTTTTTTTTTTTTTTACTGATTCAGTCTTGGCAGGTTGTGCATTTCTGAGAATTTGTCCATTTCTTCCAGGCTGTCCATTTTATTGGCATAGAGTTGCTTGTAGTAATCTCTCATGATCTTCTGTGTTTCTGCAGTGTCAGTTGTTACTTCTCCATTTTCATTTCTAATTGTATTGATTTGAGTCTTCTCCCATTTCTGTTGATGAATCTGGCTAAAGGTTTATCAATTTTGTTTATCTTCTCAGAGAACCAGCTTTTAGTTTTATTGATCTTTGTTATTGTTTCCTGCATTCCTTTTTCATTTATTTCTGATCTGATCTTTATGATTTCTTTCCTTCTGCTAACTTTGGAGTTTTTTTTCTTCTTTCTCTAATTGCTTTAGTTGCAAGGTTAGGTTGTGAATTCGAGTTGTTTCCTGTTTCTTAAGGTAGGATTGTATTGCTATAAACTTCCCTCTTAGAACTGCTTTTGCTGTACCCCATAGGTTTTGGGTTGTTGTGTCTCCATTGTCATTTGTTTCTAGGTATTTTTTTATTTCCTCTTTGATTTCTTCAGTGATCACTTCGTTATTAAGTAGTGTATTGTTTAGCCTCCATGTGTTTGTGTTTTTTCAGATCTTTTTCTGTAATTGATATCTAGTCTCATAGTGTTGTTGTCGGAAAAGATACTTGATACAATTTCAATTTTCTAAAAATTTTACCAAAGCTTGATTTGTGACCCAAGACATGATCTATCCTGGAGAATGTTCCATGAGCACTTGAGAAAAATGTGTATTCTGTTGTTTTTGGATGGAATGTGCTATACATATCAATTAAGTCCATCGTGTTAAATGTATCATTTAAAGCTTCTGTTTCCTTATTTATTTTCATTTTGGATGATCTGTCCATGGGTGTAAGTGGGGTGTTAAGAATATCTTTTTCATGTCCTCACTTTCAGTCTGTATGTGTCTCTAGGTCTGAAGTGGGTCTCTTGTAGACAGCATATATATGGGTCTTTATTTTTTGTATCCATTCAGCCAGTCTGTATCTTTTGGTGGGAGCATTTAATCCATTTACATTTAAGGTAATTATTGATATGTATGTTCTTATTCCCATTTTCTTAATTGTTTTGGGTTTGGTTTTATAGGTATTTTCCTTCTTTTGTGTTTCTTGCCTACAGAATATCCTTTAGCATTTGTTGTAAAGCTGGTTTGGTGATGCTGAACTCTCTCAGCTTTTGCTTGTCTGTAAAGGTTTTAATTTATCCATCAAATCTGAATGAGATCATTGCTGGTTAGAGTAATCTTGGTTGTAAGTTTTTCTCCTTCATCACTTTAAATATGTCCTGCCACTCCCTTCTGACTTGCAGAGTTTCTTCTGAAAGATCAGCTGTTAACCTTATGGGGATTCCCTTGTGTGTTATTTGTTGTCTTTCCCTTGCTGCTTTTAATATGTTTTCTTTGTATTTAATTTTTAACAGTTTGATTAATATGTGTCTTGGCATGTTTCTCCTTGGATTTATCCTGTATGGGACTCTCTGTGGTTCCTAGACTTGATTAACTATTTCCTTTCCCATATTAGGGAAGTTTTCAACTATAATCTCTTCAAATATTTTCTCAGTCCCTTTCTTTTTCTCTTCTTCTTCTGGAACCCCCATAATTCGAATGTTGGTGTGTTTAATGTTGTCCCAGAGGTCTCTGAGACTGTCCTCAGTTCTTTTCATTCTGTTTTCTTTATTCTGCTCTGCAGTAGTTATTTCCACTCTTTTATCATCCATGTCACTTATCCGTTCTTCTACCTCAGTTTTTCTGTTATTGATCCCATCTAGAACATTTTTAATTCCATTTATTGTGTTGTTCATCATTGCTTGTTTCATCTTTAGTTCCTCTAGGTCCTTGTTAAATGTTTCTTGCATTTTCTATATTCTATCTCCAAGATTTTGGATCATCTTTACTATTATTATTCTGAATTCTTTTTCAGGTAGACTGCCTATTTCTTCTTCATTTGTTAGGTCTGGTGGGTTTTTATCTTGCTCCTTCATCTGCTGTGTGTTTTTCTGTCTTCTTATTTTGATTATCTTATTGTGTTTGGTGTCTGCTTTTTGCTTGCTTCAGGTTCGTAGTTCCTGTTGTTTTTGGTGTCTGTCCCCAGTGGCTAAAGTTGTTTCAGTGGGTTGTGTATGCTTCCTGGTGGAGGGGACTAATGTCTGTGTTCTGGTGGATGAGGCTGGATCTTGTCCACATCTGTTGGTGTGTTTTGGGGTGTCTGTGGACTTATTATGATTTTAGGCAGCCTCTCTGCTAATGGGTGGGGTTGTGTTCCTGTCTTGCTAGTTGTTTGGCATAGGGTGTCCAGCACTGTAGCTTGCTGGTCGTTGAGTGAAGCTGGGTGCTGGTGTTGAGATGGAGATCTCTGGGAGATTTTTGCCATTTGATACTACATGGAGCTAGGAGGTCTCTTGTGGACCAGTGACCTGAAGTTGGCTCTCCCACCTCAGAGGTACAGCAGTGACTCCTGGCTGCAGTACCAAGAAACTTTTATCCACACGGCTCAGAATGCAAGGGAGAAAAAGTAGAAAGAATGAAAGAAAGAAAGAGCATAAAAGAAAATAAAATAAAGTAAGCTAAAATAACATAGTTATTAAAATAAAAAATACTTATTAGGAAAAAAAAATTAAAAAGTAAAAACAAAAACAAAAGACTGACGGATGGAACCCTAGGACAAATGTGAAAGCAAAGCTATACAGACAAAATCTAACACAGAAGTATACACATACACACTCACAAAAAGAGGAAAAGGGGAAAAATAATAAATCTTGCTCTCAAAGTCCACCTCCTCAATTTGGGATGATTCGTTGTCTATTCAGGTATTACACAGATGCAGGGTACATCAAGTTGATTGTGGAGATTTCGTCCACTGCTCCTGAGGCTGCTGAGAGAGATATCCCTTTCTCTTCTTTGTTCGCACAGCTCCCGGGGTTCAGCTTTGAAATTGGCCCCCCTCTGTGTGTAGGTCGCTGGACGAGATTAAAGGAGCCGCTGATTTGGGGCCTCTGACTCAATTATGCCCGGGGGGAGGGAGGGGTATGGAGTGTGGGGCGAGCCTGCGGCGGCAGAGGCTGGCATGAAGTTGCACCAGCCTGAGGCACACCGTGCGTTCTCCTGGGGAAGTTGTCCCTGGATCCCGGGACCCTGGCTGTGGCAGGCTGCACAGCTTCCCCTAAGGGAGGTGTGGATAGTGACCTGTGCTCACACACAGGCTTCTTGGTGGCGTCAGCAGCAGCCTTAATGTCTCATGCCCGTCTCTGAGGTCCGTGCTCTTAGCCACAGCTCGCGCCCGTCTCTGTAGCTCCTTTAAGCAGTGCTCTTAACCCACCTCTCCTCGCGCACCAGGAAACAAAGAGGGAAGAAAAAAGTCTCTTGGCTCTTCAGCAGGTCCAGACTTTTCCCCGGACTCCCTCTCGCTTAGCCGTGGTGCACTCACCCCTTCAGTCTGTGTTCATGCCGCCAGTCCTCTCCCTGCGCTCCGACCAAAGCCCGAGCCTCAGCTCCCAGCTCCGCCTACACCGGCGGGTGAGCAGACAAGCCTCTCGGGCTGGTGAGTGGCGGTCGGCACGGATCCTCTGTGCAGGAATCTCTCCACTTTGCCCTCTGTACCCCTGTTGCTGCACTCTTCGTGGCTCCGAAGCTTCCCTCCTCCGCCACCTGCAGTCTCCGCCCACGATGGGGCTTCAAGTGTCTGGAAACTTTTCCTCCTTCACGGCTCCCTCCCACTGGTGTAGGTCCCTTCCCTATTCTTTTGTCTCTGTTTGTTCTTTTTTTCTCCCCAGGTAAGTGGGGCGTTTCTTGACTTTTGGGAGGTCTGAGGTCTTCTGCCAGTGTTCAGTAGGTGTTCTGTAGGAGTTGTTCCATGTGTAGATGTATTTCTGATGTATCTGTGGGGAGGAAGGTGATCTCCATGTCTTACTCTTCCGCCATCTTCCCCCCTCTCTTTTTTTTATTTTATTTTTTAAATTGGAGTATAGTTGCTTTACAATGTTGTGTTAGTTTCTGCTGTACAATGAAGTGAATCAGCTATATGTATACATATATCCCCTCCCTCTTGGCCCTCCCTCCCTATCCCCCTCCCTCTTGAAGCTCCACCCCCGCCATCCCACCCCTCTAGGTCA
Source organism: Neophocaena asiaeorientalis asiaeorientalis (assembly GCF_003031525.2). Classification (NCBI taxonomy): domain Eukaryota; kingdom Metazoa; phylum Chordata; class Mammalia; order Artiodactyla; family Phocoenidae; genus Neophocaena; species Neophocaena asiaeorientalis. The sequence goes on from NW_020174653.1 coordinate 336,181, forward strand.
TCACAGAGCACCAAGCTGAGCTCCCTGTACTATACAGCAGGTTCCTACTAGCTATCCATTTTACACATGGTAGTGTATATATGTCGATCCTAATCTCCCAATTTGTCCTACCTTCCCCTTCCCTCTCTGTGCCCACATTCTGTTCTCTACATCTGCATTTCTATTCCTGCCCAGCAAATAGGTTCATCTGTACCATTTTCCTAGATTCCACATATATGTGTTAATATATTTGTTTTTCTCTTTGTGACTTACTTTACTCTGTATGACAGACTCTAGGTCCATCCACATCTCTACAAATGACCCAATTTTATTCCTTTTTATGGCTGCTCAATTCTTAATATGTGAAAATTCCAGGGAAGTTTCAGAGTATGGAACTGTTGGGGTCCAGGGCAGGCTGCCCCAAAATAGGACTCAATGGCATATTGATTATTTTGAATTAATGTTGCTTAAGAAATGGTCAGTGCAGGAGCGACACTTTCACCCTCTTCTCTGCCTCCCATAAACAGAAACTAAATCTCCCATGTGAAATGTGCCCTCCTTGTACTGGGAGGTAGAAATGTATCCTAATTTCCAGAGATAGGGGATTCAGGGCCAAGAACCCTGTATCTACAAACCTTGACACTTCTTTACTAATTTACTACCTAAGTCCAAACTTTGATTAAATTCCTTACTAGGTAAGCACCCAAAGTCTACATTTCTTTGTCTTGTCAATTCTTCACACATTTATTGTTTCTTTGTCTAAAAAGAATAAAAACTGCCTGGTTTGGCCACTTCTTACTTTCTGTTTCTATGAAACCTCCATGCATACAAATTAAACTTGTTTCTTTCTTTTCCTGTTACACTCCTGTATGTCAATATTTTTTCTTTGTCCAGCTACAAGAATTCAAGAGGGGTAGAGAAGGAAATTTACCTTTCCCTAACAAGATTATGTGATTCACCCATTGTTATCTACTCAATGAAGGTTTGAATCACTATTCATACCTATCCTCACATTCCAAGTCCGTTGCTATGTTATACTATCTAAATTATAATATGTCTTTGATACTAGTTACACTAATCTTTTTTCCAGTTTTACAATTTTCAAATCTTTGTTTCAATGCACTTATAAGAATTATTTGAAAAGTTGAAAGTCATTATAGTAAAGAAAATTACAAAAAATAATACATTTGTGCTCGCAAATGATGAATGTAATTAGCTGAATCCTTCGGTTTGACTCATACCTTACCACATACAATATATTTTACAGAGCCTTAAAAAAATTCCCTATTCTTTTCACCTACTCATTCCCACAGTTTTTATCTAGGCAATGCCTCTTTTAAAGGTCATTTTAAAGTTCCAAAATTATTTTCTCATAAGATTTTGAATCATCTATCTGAATCCTAAATGTTTCTTGTATTCTTTAAACATTATTTTTGAACAATAGCTTAATTTCATTAAGTTATCTTAAAAATGGATACTATTTATTAAGATTAATTTATGGACCATTCAGATACTCAAGTGGTTTGTTCAAAATAACTTAGTCTAAAGGGCTTACAATAAAGAATCATTGAATTTTTGATGTTTTCTAATTGTTATTTGCCAAAGAATGAAAGATAAAAAGAAAATATTTTATCAAATGGTTGGAATGAGTAATTCTCTAGGTTTTACTAGAAATGAAAATTGGGAAGGATAATATAAGTACAATGACCTGGTCTCACGATTAAGAACAATAATGCTTATTAGACAATATATAAGGTAGTATAATCCTATGAGCCTTTCAGCCTCATGAGAAGGCTAAAAAGGGTAACCTGATAATGTTTACAGATGACGGACCTCAGTACCACCAGGATCTGTGTAAAGATATAATCACCTACCAGTAAAATTATGAAAATGATTGTAGTTATTCTAAAATTTATAAAGTCTAAATTCTAACTTTTATATTACTCAGTATTTCCTGTTGATAGAAATATGTATACAGTGAAGAGAAAAACTGAAATTAGAGGTATTTAATATGGATAATGTCTAACTAATGTCTACAGAATACATTAACCATTCACTAATTTAACAAAGATTGTTGAGAAACTCTTAACATGCAAAAACTGTTTTAGAATCTATGGGAAATACCTCTCTACATTAACTGAACCTAAACATCCTAAAATTCATAACACATTTTTCTCAAGAATATCTAATAGATAGAGATCATCCTTTCATTTCCTGTCCTTCATACCCTAGGACCAAGACAGAACTTGCTTTTTGTGTGAAGTGTCAATTCAGAACACTAAGCTATAACTATCGTTGACCATTCTGCCCTCTTTTCAAACCCAGACCAACTTTTATTTATTCTAACTGGTGACCTCAACAAATTTAGTCAATAACCATAATAACCTTCCTGTTTTCCTCTCCATTCTGTTAATAATTTCCTCAGCAACACATTGGTAACTCATTCACATCTTGACCTTATCGTTACTCAGGTTGAAAATTCAGTAACATCTTAGGCTCATTGTTCTTTCCCATCTCCATGTCATTTCTGCTTCACTTCAGCAAAATGTGGATCTACACAGCATGACTATTTCTTATAAAATAGCCTCTTTTCCTTTCTCTTATCCCATAAATTTACTGAAATTAGTTTCAACCTCATTGAACTCTTTAATTTTTAAAATCCATCAATTAAAATATAACCACAAAAATCCATATGCTTCAGCAATGTGTTGGTCTCTTATTTCATTTATGCCAACCTAGGTGCTCAGACTACACTAGATGATAGATTTTCACAATGCCTGCCTTGACAATTGTCAGGTCTAGCACAAGCTCACTTCTCATTTCAAGGCCAAGGCAGCAGTGCTTATGGCCATGAACCTTCTCACCATTTCACTCTGAAGTCATAAGATTTAAATTTATATTTTGCCCTTGCTAGTGCTCAGAAGTGTTTTAGTCCCTCCCTTGCAAAAAAGTGTTAGTTAAATAATACAACTAAACAAATTAAGAGATTAAATTAACTAGATTAAATATTGTTCTAGTTGTTTGCCAGATTGGGCTAAAGTTTGGGCAATGTGCAATGAGACAGTTGATGACATGGATGAAAATAGATAGTTTACCACACAATAGCTACCACAATCTTTCTCCTTCCCTATGCAATCTCCAATTGAACTTAAGCTCTCTAATTGCATATATACTTCCATAATTTATCATTGGAAAAATCCAAGCAGGGTTAGATAAAGTCTATCTGGAGCTATCAGATGCTAGGTCACACAGGCTGTGTTTAAGAAATATGGAACTTCAGGCAGATTAACCTCTCTTTTGAATATAGATGACAAATTATGAAATGAATATTAACACTACTACATATAAATATATATGTACAAATACTCTCATAACTACATACACACAAGGATATCCAGGATCTTGATGAAGAAAAATTCAAAACTTTGATAGGATTAATTAATAAGCAAATGTATGCTCTCCTCCAAATGACACCACTTGTTTCAGAACCTAGTTTATCAGATCTTCAAGAAGATGATAACCTCTTTTTATGCAAAATGCTTTAGGGAATAGAAAAAATAAAGAAAGCTTCACAATAATTGCATCAAATATTCTAAGATTCACTTCTATTTATATGTTAACATTTTTGAAATTATGATGCATCTCAAGGTTAATGTGATAAAATCTTCTGTCAGAGTTTAATTGACATAGTTTTAATTTTAATACTAATAAAATAATGGTGCATCTTAAATTGAATGACATCTTAGGTTCAATGCAATATCATAGTTTTGTAAAAACTAATATAATGATTATACCTGAATTAGTTTTCTACCACTATTCTTATAGTTTCAAATTATTATGAACTTAGTGACTTCTAGCAAGACAGATTTACTCTATTACAGTTATGGAAGTCAGACTTTTGGAATGGGTCTCACTGGACTAAAATCAAGATGTTAGCAAGGTTGCCTCCTTTATTAGAGGTGCTAGGGGAAAATCTATTTCTTGCCTCTTTTATCTTTTAGACGCTGCCCATATTTCTTGACTCCTGTCTCCCTTTCCACCTCCCTCTTCCATGGTTTAACTACACTGTGATTACATTGGGCCTACCTGGATAATTCAGGATAATTTCCCTATCTTAAAGACAACTGATTTAATCCTACCTGCAACCTTAATTCTCTCATGCTGTGTAACATAATATACGTGCATGTTCCAGGGGTTAAAACATGGCCATCTTCAGGGATAGCAATCATTTTGCCTAACACAACACTCAAACTGGAAAAGGTTAGAATAACAAAGAACTGACTTGCACTGTATGAATATAGGTGCAAAATAACAAATATAATGTTACAAATTAATTATAGAACTACATAATATATATATAATAAATATTATTCTCCTATGTATATTCACAGATGTGAGTGTGTTATATTTGTGTATATCATGACAAGTAAAGTTTGTTCGGGAAATGCAAGGATAGGTAAAATTTATCAATAAAATTCCCCACCATTAAAAGATATCAAAACATGGAAATTTAAATTGATTCAATCAATTTATTCAGTAAAATGTGACACTAATTCAAGATTTAAAGGAGGACACAGTGCTTTCTTATCACAACTATTATGTCATGCATCCTAATTCTAAAGGTGGTACAATGTGAAACAAACAGTAAGTGTACAACTTAGAATTGATAGAATGCATTATTTAGGTTAATCTTCTTCTTTTTCTCTCTAAATTCTTCTCTCTCTAAATTTCTCTTCTTTTTCTCTCTAACAATTGGCAACAAAATTCTTAATGCAGTAAAATGAATCTAACATCAAACTAATAGCAAATAGCCCACTTAGGATGAAAACTTTATTATAGAGGATCAGCAACAAAATTAAATGTCTACTCTCAACTCAGAGTTTTAGTAATGCAGTTAGAAGAGAAAAAGAAATGAGATATATGAGGTGCAATTTTCAAAACATTATTGAAACCCACAAAATATACTCAAATAAATGGATTGTAATCTTAGGAAATACTGCTGTTTTAATTACGTCAGTTATTCCTAATTTTTCTAAAAACTTCAATACAATTTTTAAAACTATCAAAACAAGGAATTTCATGAAAAATGCATAGTGATCCTAAAATCCATATGAAACAGGAGAGTTCTCAGATGAGCTAAGATAATTTTGATGAAAAATACATTGAGAATATATACCTTATCAATAGCAATACTAATGATAGACTTATAATACCAAACAGTTTGGTATGTCACAGTGATAGACAAATAGTTCAGTGGAACAGAATTGTGAAAGGAGAAAAAGATCCATATATGTATGGAAATTGTATATGACAGGACTGACATTGTAAATCATTGGAGAAAGGAAGCATAAATATCAAGTTCTGCAGAAAGCACCATACTTATAAGTGAAATGTTCAAGAATTCCCGCTAAAATCAGGAATGAGACAAGGCACCTGCTAAAAGTGATTTTATTTTAAAATGTACTACAGGATTTAGAGTAAAGTAAAATAAAAGATAAGGTAGAGGTAAAATGAAACGGAAGAATAAAACTCATTTAATAGCAAATGATATGATTTGCTGTACAAATAGCTTAAAGTATGTGTATGAATTTTTAGAATGAATAATAAAATTCAGCAAACTTGTTTATTGACATACAACAAAAATTTAATACTTTAAAAATTATAAGACACCTTGGAATAAATATTATAATATATGTGCAAGACTTACATGGGAAGTTATTAAACTTTATTAAAAATTTTTGAAAGATTAAGCTCATGGAGATATTTACTGTGTCAAAGTTTGGGAAGTCTCAGTATGACAGAGATATTTATTCTCTTCAAGTTTAATGTGATTTCAATCACAACCTATCAAAAGTTTTCATGCAAGTTGATAAGCTAATTCTACACTGTATGGTAAGTGCCAAAGGGTAGAATAAGCTCTTCTCTGGAGAGAAAAATGAGTTAGGGACACGTGTCCTATCAGATATCAGAAATCTTGTAAAAGTAATTTAATAAAGACTGTGCTATTGATTTAAGTAATTACTTTAGAAATATACTGGAAAATAATCAGAGATATAGACAAATATATGCATGTATTATACATACAAAAGTATGGATATTCATTATTGTTTCATTTAAAATAACAAGAAATGGAAAGTATCTAACAATAGATGTATGGTTTAATAAAAATAACTATGTGATATATAGAGATGTCATTCAAATCATGAGTTAGAAGGAAAGTTTTAACCATAGGATATTAACCATTGTATATTGTTTAATGAAAATATCATGAAACTTACTGCAGGATCTCGTTTTTGAAATGTAAAATGTGTGTATATCTCTATATCCATATAGCTATATAACTGTGCATATAAATGGCTGAAGATATACAAACCAGGCATGTACCTGTTTTTATTTCTGTGTGGTGAGACTGAGGTGCTGTGTGGGCTTTTACTTTACACCATTAGTTTGCAATGGTTCTCCTTTAAGATGAATACATTTAAAAATAAATTAATGAAAATTATATTATTTTGATAAAACATTGAGCGTCATGGAAAAATGCTCAGACTTTACAACTTTCAAAATACTTTAAAACAATACAAAGCTTATTCAAAATTTAATACAAATAATATTTTAAAATATATATGTATATGTTTGAGTTTATATAAGTAAATCTATAATTTTAAGTTATACATTTTAAAAAATTCCCATTATTACCATAAATGAATATTGCAACAACTTTGTTCAAGAATACCTGTTGGCTTCTTGACTAAGTGGTCAGGGTGCATTTATTCATACTGGGTTCTTTGTTCAGGTGATATCTACAATGATTAATTTCTGAAAGGAGAGGCAAAATGCAGAAAGAGGGAACAAAGGCAAAGAGAATGACCAAATTAGAAATGCCTAGAAAACACTATCATATAATTACAAAATCTTCATTTTACAAAAATGGAGAAGAAAAAGCAATTACATATACACTGGCTTTACCTCAAGAATTTTTCTTTATACTTGCAGCCACGAATAGCTTAAACCTTAATCACACTCACAATGCAGCCTCTGAGCCTGCATTTTTCAACACTTTAATACTGCTGCATTTTCATAGGAGAAAAATAAATTTAAAGCAGTGTAAAATGTACGCAGTTCTTTTGGACATAATAAAGTGAACTCATGAAGCGGAGCTTTATTTCTCCATTTTGTGAACATTGACCAATTTTATCTAATGATAGCTCAAGCCTACCCAGGAGTCTTTAACAGGATTTCCAGAGAAACTCTTGTTTCCTACTTTGTAGAGGAATGTCATATGGGTTGGACTTAGACAAATAATTAAACTCCAAGAGGAGAACTTGACAACATTTCAAGCTGTTCCACATCACATGACATAAACTTTTTCTCACTATTGGAAGGAAAAATTTTCCAGGCCAGTTTTTGCTACTTGGAGTAACACTAATTAAGTTTAGAGAAAGAGGTTTAACTAACTGGAAAAACAAAAACAAATACAAAATTCTAAGAAATATTAAGTCTCATTTTTGCAGTGAAAACCCTAACAAATCCAAATCCTTAAAAATATACAGCCACATTGCTTATCACCATCATACAGGCATGGGTCTTTTATCTCATTTTCCAAGACTATTGCTTTATTTTCCGCCACCAGCTTTAGGAGATCCATACATTATACTCTTCAGCATCTGCCAGGTTTTCTGTTGAGCATTACAGTTCTTCTAAAACCATAGCTTGATTATCTCACTGTGCTGCACACATAATAGTTCAAAGTCATCTAATGTTCTACACATATCCATTAGATTTGTACCTCTTGGAGGTTAGAAAAATATTCACAGTAATTTCATTCTTTCTAAATTCTTTCCAATGTTCTTCTTTGAAGACAAAACAAAACACAGAAATGTCCCCTTCCTTATCCTCCCCAAATTTATGTATTATGATTAAATTCCATTTGCCATATTTCATCATAAATCTTACCTGACAATCCTCACTATTAAAAGATAAATGCATAGGTACACTATATCCTTGGGAGAAGGAAGGGGACATAATTAACAGAGAATATCTCAATTTAAAACATTAATACTTATTTCAATACTAATCAATCTAATCCTAATCTGATATAATCAAACTAATGCTATATGTAATAGTATTCCTATTTCATAGATAAGAAAACTGAGACCTAAACTTAATAAATTGTTCAAGGTGGCAAATGGCAGAGCTGAAACTCAAAATTTTTTCTTAATTATGAATTGGTTATTATAATCATTAAGTGAAATAAGGGATGTATGGTGTCAGCAGCTCAATCAAGAGTGCCTGGCACCAAGTTAGCTGGGACTCACAGCTCACTCTTTCCCCAGCAGGGAGCATAGCTCATAATGTTACTTTTATGCAGGGTCATCAGGTGCCATATCAGCACAGGTGGGCCACACCCCACTCCATTCCAGACACACATGGCTTCTTGTATGCTTCCAGGACTCCCTTCTGGAGCATACCCCAAAATACATCCAGCAACACTGGCCTCAGCAGGATGCCAGCTCTGGGAGCTAAATGTTCTACTTTGCTAAACCTCTGCTTTTGAGCTTCTTCAATAAAGTCCATTTCTCTTTCATCCTTTCTTTCTGTGAGGTAGGATTTTGCCTTCAGTCCCCAGCACACAGCATGTAGAGAACTTAGGGAGAGCTTGATGAATGTGGCAAGTAATTGCTGTTTTTAAAAAAAAAATGTTAATATTATCAGAATAAATTATTAACTGGTATTTTTAATCTTGGTGTTACCTTTGCCATGATTCCAAGTATGTTCCTGAACTGTTTGCTATGTTGAGTGAGGATGTCCTCTTTACCTCTCTTTCTCCCCAGAAAACTCTTATAGCATCATTAAAACCCAGTTGGAGTTTCCACTCTGACTTGCCCAGGTGAATTTAGATGCCCATTGTTCTGTGTGACTATATTTGTATGTCCTACAAGGCAATATATCACAATGTTCTATGTAAACAAATGATTCCTCCACTAGGCTGTGAGTGCCTCCTGGTAGAGGTGTGTGGTCTTTCTGCAATAAATCTAGAAAGGTAGTCTCTAACAATATAATGTAAACTATTTTTTTCTTTTAGTCCATTAGTAATTTAATTTAAATCTTCATTTAATTAGAATTTTTTTCCCTGTATATTATATACAGGAAACAAAAACTTTTATGTCACAATTCATTGATGTGTGAATCTTCTCTTCCCAATGTTTTGAACTGTCCCAAAAATAGTGGTTTGTAGTTACTTTAAAGATGCCTCATGAAATTATTTTTAGTGATCTTTTAGAATAAATATATTTTCTCTCAAAATACAAAAGCTAAATTACTTTCTCTAGACTGGCAACACCTTTGGAATAATAAATATGGAATGTTTAGCTCTGGGCATATGTTATGTTCTTTGCCAAGGTTCTGGCATAGCATGTGTTATCATATTGATTTTCCTCAAATCCACTCACAACCCCAGTATTATCTGAAATATAGTCCACCTATTTGGCAGAACAAAAATTTACTTCTAAGTTATGGCAGTCAGGTGGGAAAGCATTTGTCTTTTTATTATTTTGAATAAATATTTGAGGTTGTAAAAGAAGAAAAAGAAAATAAAACTTATTGGGTAATCACTGAGTATCAGAAATTTTGTTCAGTTGAGTGTGTATATACATATACACAAGATAAACAGATGATAGATAAAGTGACTCAGGTTTTGGTATCTCAAATATCATGATCATAATTATCATTGGAACATGATTTTTTTTTTAATGGTGAAAAATCTTGCTAAATTTTTCGAAAACCAAAGTACAATATTCCCTAGGTTTCTATGGTAGTTGCCTTTCTGAAAATTCAATGTATTCAAATGTGTGTACCTTTTAGAGAATTTTTAAGACACCTCTTCCTTCTGGATACAGCCCGGGCACATGAGCCAGGGCACATTGCTTGGCTGGATTATGACTTTACATGGCCTCATAGCCAGGAATCCTTGTGCAGTGGACAAACACTTGCAGAGGACCTTATGCTTATTGTAAACAGATTTTTCACTTACATCAAGACATTTTTAAATCTTGCCATAGGTTAGAGAGTTTTTCATTATTTATAATTTGCCATAGAATAGAAAATTCTTCATTATGCTGGAATTTTCTGCTCATTGCAGGGTGACTCGCATCACTGTCCACTGTGTATTTAACTTCAGTAGCCCCTCTCATCATTGCCAATTAAAATTTATACACAGATCTCTAAAACATTCAATTCTACAGGGTGGTAACACTCCCACTGAGAACCACTGCTTTAACCTTCACTTCTTTGGAGACAGCTTGGCAGTGAGGTCTTTAAATAGGAGAAACCATGTCATCACATGTATTGGCACACCTTGTATTCGTCTTGCTCTCCCTTGAGCTTCACAACATCCCAGGCAATTGAAAGAAGAGATGTTGGTATTCTCAACTTAAAGATGAGGAAGATAAAATGACTTAGCTAAGGTCATGTGACTAGAGCATTTCAGAGCCCTGATAAGATCTCTATTATCCTGAAAGGAGATTAGGTCTTGTACTGTTTCCTTATGCAGTACTTCCCCTTCAGAATAAACTACTTAGATCAAATTACCTTATCCAGGGATCTCAGTTCCTGGCTAGACAGTCTCACTATACTAAGGAATATTTTGAAATAAACTGTTCTTTTGTTTCAAGGCTTCTTTATAAGTGTTTTAATCTGATCACCTAGCTTGCTCCTTTAGAAGCTGATTTTCCCAATTATTGATAATTGTTAGTGCAGTGAACTAGTGCAATGAAAACTGTTCTTATTTTTGGATTTCAAAGAAAAGGCACCTGTGGCTACTGCTGTGTATTTTGGCTGATGGAAAGTGAGAATGCTGTTGATCTGATCTAGTTAGAGTAAGATTTATGATCATATCCTTGTTTTAATTTCACAGTCCCCTTATACCAGATATTACTTTAAAAAATTTTTTCTCTCCCATATTTGGATTGGTTTATTGCTCACTCACTCCCCAGTAGGAATTAATTAATGTAATGATTTTTCATTCACTCAACAGTTTTTTTTTTTTTTTAATTGCACTTCTCCTAGGGAAATAAGGATGCACACGTAGTTCCCAAGTTACAGTCTTAACCACAAGGAAAGTGTGGTCTGGAGGAGAAGACAGAGAAGTAAACAGTAATAAGGAAAGAATGGGCACTTAAACTAGTCTGTAAAGTTTAAAAAAGGTTTCTCAGAGGAAATGGCATCTACATTGAGATCATAACAAGGAATTGGATTATGCTGATGAAGAAGGAATTATGAAGGATTTATTTTAAAAAGATAAATTATTTGCAAAGGTGCAGAATGTACATCTGATGGATTCCAATAAGTTCAGTAGGACTGAAGGGGAAAAGGGTGAAAAGTGAAGCTATAGCAACAAAGTGGACTCATATCATGACTGGTTTTACGTGGTAGGTCAAAAAGAGTATTAGGTTTCATCCTTAAGCTATAGTGACATGAATATGAAACAGTCAGATTTTTGTCTCATAAATCTCAGTTTGAGTGGATTGTGGAGACTATATTGCAGAAGTTTGGGTTGGAGGAACAAGGTATTAATAATTGTATTATTAAAATAATACAAATAAGAAATGATAGCAGCCCAATTTGCAAGAGCCTTAGCAGATATTAGAAAGAGAGAAGCAACAGGATCTGGTGTTTGACTAGATGAAAGCTTCGCTGTGGGTTAGGGAGAGTGAAGGAAGAAAGGAAGAAAAGCAGATTTTTCATGTGGCCAAAAATATTGAGAGGGATGTCTTTTCTTGAGGCAGGAAACCCAGGAATTCAGTTTGATTATGTAAATTGAGTCTGAGGTACCTGTGGGGAATCCACTTGGAGATATCCAGTAAGCATCTGGATGTAGGGATGTGGAGCCCAAGCAAGGTCTTGGGTAGAGATCTGCTTCTGAGGGTTGTTTTCTCTACCTCAGGATGTAAAGAATATATATTCAGCTCACAGACTCGCAGTTATGACCATGGAATTGGGGCCTGAATGCCCTTGGTTCAAATCAAAAGTCTACCCTTTCTGTTTTTGTGACCTTGCACAAAATACTTAACTTTTCTGTGTTTTAGTTTTCTCATCTATAAAATATTTATTATTGTAATATCTACTTGATGGTTCTCTTGAGTTGTTACTTATAATACACATAATAGAACCTGACCTATAATAATTATTAAAAACATTAGTTCTGTATGAGAAATGTAGCTTTCTGTTTCTATATTTCTACTTGGGTTTACTGCCATATGCCTAGTGCCTAGGATAATGTCTGGCACATAAGAAGGGCTAATAAATAATTGTCAAAGAGTAAATGAGCTACTTTCTAGTATGAAATCCTCCTCTGGAAGGGTGGCAAAATCTTAATCTCCATCACACCTCCCTTCAGTTTCTTTGAAGATATACCTGAGTTCCTTTGTGAGTGTATAGTATTAGGGCATCAAAGCAAATGTGAGTGCAAGATAATGGGAGAAACTAGTCCTCAAGAAAATGTGCCAGAAGCAATGTGCTGCCTGGTCTATCTTTCTGCTTGCCTTTGTTCCACTCAGTTTTCATGAGGCATAACTAGTTCTCACCCATACTTATTCATTCATTTATAATGCAGTAAATATTACCTGAGCATCTACTATGTGCTTGACATGTTCTGGAGCACATGACATTTTCTGGAGCTGGAGAAACAGAGGAAAGATAAAGTTCCTGTTCTTGTAGAATCAACATTCACATGCTGCCTTCTATTCATATGGCAACTTTAGATTCAGAAGCTCCTTCTAGTGTTACTTTTTAGTGGCATGAGATACACTTGCCTGCTACTGCAGCATTCTGACACCCAAGAATCTTTGCCAGATTGTCCATGGACTATTTGACTAGAGAGATCAGGCAGACATTTTTTCTTTTTGGATTGTGCCACTCCCTTTTGTCTCAAGTAGGGTCCTCTGCTCTCTCACTGCAGACATCCCTTACCTTTATTTTTCTCCATCTACCTGAGGAGACATTATTTTTTTTTCCAAGTTGGATATAAGCACTCATCTCTTCCCACTTGTTCTCCCAGATGTTTCTGTATATACTGAAAATAGTCTCTAAGCTTCCCTGAAGCTCTTGAAACAGAAAAACCAAAGACTTGCAGGCATTTCTGCTGCCTGCCTACCACATCTCTCCCTGGAGGAAGCACACTCAGAGCCACTCTCTTTCTGGAAGGGCATGAGGAGGAAAAGAAAACAGAAAAATAGAAAACAAAAATACACTGCTTGGGGCTTCCCTGGTGGCGCAGTGGTTGAGAGTCCGCCTGCCGATGCAGGGGACATGGGTTCGTGCCCCGGTCCAGGAGGATCCCACATGCCACGGAGCGGCTGGGTCCGTAAGCCATGGCTGCTGGGCCTGCACGTCCGGAGCCTGTGCTCTGCAACGGGAGAGGCCACCACAGTGAGAGGCCCTCATACCGCAAAAAATAAATAAAATAAAATAAACAAACAAAAAAAAACCCCACACTGCTTCATGCATCAAAACATTATTCTGTGTCAGCATGTAGATGACAACTTGAACCATGAAAGGGTGAGATTATAACTTCATTAGAAGTCAGGTTCAAGTTTAACAAACCTCTAATGGACTTAATTTAATTGTATTTTTTTTCCTTAAAGGCTCATTTCCTCTAAATTTTTGTTTTTCTTTATGTGTTAAATGTCAACATTTCATCACTATAGTCTTTACTTATATATTTTGCTACTTACCTTTGTTCCCCCCTTAGGAGTTCTACCAGGTGCAGGAGAGTCCTGAGATGAGAAACTCTTAGGTGTTGTGAGCGCCAGAGGCTCCACATCCCAGATTCTGTCCTAAGGAGTCTGGCTCATGCCACCTATCAGGCACAGTCTAACCCTCCTCAACATCACCTCCTCACTCAGAGTCACAGTGTGGTGGTGCCTCACTCCAGGGGCCTGCCAGGTGTGAGACACCAAGCTGTGGCCCAAAGGCTGTGCAGGGGCAAGACCACCAGAATTAGGGAGTGAATTGTGCATGTACAGGCCAGAGTCTATCACCTTCCCAGAGGCCCAGGGCCATTAATTATTTTGATTAAATTCAAATCTCTTATTCCCTTTAACATGACTGATTTTTTTTTTTTTTGATGCTTTTTGTTTCCCTACCCCCACCCCCAGGTTTTCTACTCACCAATACCTTTGAGTAAGTTCAGTCACCTTGCAGGTGATTTCTTAAAGGCATTTTAAATTATTTTCCTTTTTTTAAATTTGTATTCTATATTGGATTATAGAATTCTATATTAGAGTTCATTTACAATGTTGTGTTCATTTCAGGTATACAGCAAAGTGATTCAGTTATACGTATACATACATCTATTCTTTTTCGGATTCTTTTTCCATATAGGTTATTACAGAATATTGAGTAGAGTTCCCTGTGCTATACAGGAGGTCCTTGTTGATTATCTATTTTATATATAATAGTATGTATATGTTAATCGCAACCTCCTAATTTATCCCTTCCCCTCTCCCTACCTTTCCCAAAGACATTTTAAATTCTTAACCTGTCTCTATTCTCTATTCACAGATAGTTAGGCAGGTTCTGGCATTTCGTTACAGGCATACCTCAGAGATGTTGTGGGTTCAGTTCCATACCACTGTAATGAAGTGAATATCAAAATTAAGCAAGTCACATGAATTTTTTGGTATCCCAGTACATATAAAAGTTATGTTTATACTATACTGTGGTCTATTAAGTGTGAATAGTGTTATGTCTAAAAAATGTACATACATTAATTTAAAAATACTTTATTGCTAAAAAATGCTAACCATAATCTGAGCCTTCAGCAAGTCTTAATGATCAGGCTGGTGGATGGTGAAAGTTGGGGTAGCTGTGGCAATTTCTTAAAATAAGATACAATAATCAAAAAATGGGCAGAAGATCTAAATAGACATTTCTCTAAAGAAGACATACAGATGACAAAAAAGTATATGAAAAGACACTCAACATCACTAATTATTAGAGAAATGCAAATCAAAACTACAATGAGGTATCACCTCCCACGGGTCAGAAGGGCCATCATCAAAAAATCTACAAACAATAAATGCTGGAGAGGGTATGGAGAAAAAGGAACACTCCTACACTGTTGGTGAGAATGTAAATTGGTACAGCCACTATGGAGAACAATATGGAGGTTACTTTTTCTTTAAACACTAAAAATAGAAGTATCATATGACCCAGCAATCCCACTCCTAGGCATATACCCAGAACAAAATATAATTCAAAAAGATACATGCACCCCAATGTTCATTGCAGCATTATTTACAATAGCCAAGACATGGAAACAACCTAAATGTCCGTCGACAGATGAATGGATATAGAAGACGTAGTACATATATACAATAAAATATTACTAAGCTATAAAAAAAGAACAAAACAATGCCATTTGCAGCAACATGGATGGACCTAGAGATTGTCATACTGAGTGAAGTAAATTAGACACAGAAAGACAAATACCATATGATATCACTTATATGTGGAATCTAAAAAAAGGTACAAAATGAACTTATTTACAAAACAGAAGTAAAGTCACAGATGTAGAAAACAAACATACAGTTACCAGGGGATAAGGAGGGGGAGGGATAAATTGGGAGATTGGGATTGACATATACATAGTCCTATATATAAAATAGATAACTAATAAGAACCTACTGTGTAGCACAGGGAACACTGCTCAATATTCTGTAATGGCCTATATGGGAAAAGAATCTAAAAAAGAGTGGAGGCCTTCCCTGGTGGCGCAGTGGTCGACAGTCCACCTGCCGATGCAGGGGACACGGGTTTGTGCCCCCGCCTGAGAGGATCCCACATGCCGCGGAGCAGCTAGGCCTGTGAGCCATGGTCGCTGAGCCTGCGCGTCTGGAGCCTGTGCTCTGCAATGGGAGAGGCCACAACAGTGAGAGGCCTGCGTACCACAAAAAAAATAAATAAATAAATAAATAATAAATAGATAAAAAAGAGTGGATATATGTATATGTATAATTGATTCACTTTGCTGTACACCTGAAACTAACACAATATTGTAAATCAATTATATTCCAATAATTTAAAAAAATGTTACAATAAAGTTTGTCACACCGATTGACTCTTCCTTTTACAAATGATTTCTCTGTAGCATGCAATCCTGTTTGATAGCATTTTACCCACAGTACAACTTCTTCCTAAATTGGAATGAATCCTCTCAAACACTGCTACTGCTTTATCAACTAAGTTTATGTACTATTTTGTCATTAGTTGTCATTTCAAAAATCTTTATAGCATCGTCACCAGGAGTAGGTAGATTCCATCTAGAAAAAAAAAAAAAAAAAAAAACTTTGTTCATCCATAAGAAGCAGCTCTTTCCATCAAAGTTTTATCATAACATTGAAGAAATTCAGTCACATCTTCAGACTCCACTTGTAATTCTAATTCTTGCTATTTTCACCATGTCTGCAGTTACTTCCTCCACTGAAGTCTTGAACCCTTCAAAGTCATCAATGAGGGTTAGAATCAACTTTTTCCAAGCTCTTGTTCATGTTGATATTTGACCTCTTTACATGAATTACAAATGTTCTTCATGGCATCCAAAATGGTCAGTCCTTTCCAGAAGGTTTTCAATTGACTTTGCCCCGATCCATCAGAAGAATCACTATCTATGGCAGCTATAGATTAATAAAATGTATTTCTTAAATGACAAGACTTGAAAGTCAAAATTACTCCTCAATCCATGAGCTGCAGAATGGATGCTGTGTGAGCAGGCATGAAAACAACATTCATCTTGTTGTACATCTCCACTGGGGCTCTTTGGTGACCAAGAACATTGTCAATGAGCAGTAATTCTTTGAAAGGAATCTTTGTTTCTGACCAGTAGATCTCAACAGTGGGCTTAAAGTAGTTCATAAACTAAGTTTTAAACCTAGGCTCTGTTGTTCCATTTATAGAGCACAAGCAGAGTACATTTAGCATAATTCTTAAGGGCCCTAAATTTTTTGAAATGGCAAATGAGCATTGGATTCAACATAAAGTCACTTACTTCATTATCCCCTAAGAAGAGAGTCACCCTGTCTTTGAGGCTTTGAAGCCAGGCACTGACTTTTCCTCTCTAGCTATGAAAGGCCTTTCATTTTCTTCCAGTATAAGGCTCCAGTATAAGGCTCTTTATACATTTTCTTCCAGTATAAGGCTACATTGAGAATCTGTTTTTTAGTGTAGCCATCTTCATTAATTATCTCAGCTAGATCTTCTAGATCATCAGGATAAGTTTGCACAGTTTCTACATCAGCACTTGCTGCTTCTCCTTGCACTATTATGTTATGGAGATGACTTCTTTCCTTAAATCTCATGAACCAACCTCTGCTAGCTTCAAACTTTTCTTTTTCAGCTTCCTCCCATCTCTCAGCCTTCACAGAATTGAAGAGAGTTAGGACCTTGCTCTGGATTAGGCTTTGGCTAAGGGAATGTTGTGGCTGGTTTGATCCAGACCACTGGAACTTTCTCCATATCAGCAGTAAGACTGTTTCATTTTCTTATAACTTGTGTTTTCACTGGGATAGCACTCTTAATTTCCTTCAGTAATTTTTCCTTTGCATTTACAACTTGACTAACTGTTGGCACAAGAGGACTGTCTCAGCTTTCGACATGCTTTCCTCTCTGAGCTAAATCATTTCTAGCTTTTGATTTAAAGTGAGAGACATGCAACTCTTTCTTTCAGTTGAACACTTAGAGGCTATTGTAGGGTTATTAACTAACCTGATTTCAATATTGTTGTGTCTCATGGAATAGGTCTAAAGAGAGGGAGCGAGATGGGGGCATGTCTGGTCAGTGGAGGAGTCCAAACACACAAAACATTTATTGATTAAGTTTGCTGTCTTATATGGGTGCAGTTTGTGGTGCCCCAAAACAATTACAGTCATCACCACAAAATATAATAATAATCAAAAGTTTGAAAAATTGTCAGCATTACCAAAATATGAAACAGATATAAAGTGAGCAAGTGCTATTGGAAAAATGGCACTGAGAGACTTGCTTGACACAGGATTGACACAAATCTTAAATGTGTAAAAAATGCAATATCTGCAAAGTGCAATAAAGCAAAACAAAATAAAATGAGGCATGTTAATCTCAGTATTCAGAAGGACTTTTTCTTTTCTTTTTTTTTTTCAGAGCCATCATTGAAGAATGCCAAAGTAGCATTCAAGATCAAGTTTTTAGACTTTTCCTTTTATAAATGAGATAATTTATGTCAGTAGCTTGCCGAGTAACAACCCATTATAGTGAAATTAGAACTAGAACCCAGAGCCCCTGCTTCTAATTGAAGATAAAGCTCAACATACCAGGTGGCCAGAGCTAAATTCACTGCAAACAAAATAACAACTCTCTCTTTTGTGGCACATATCAAAATGATATCTAGATGGACAAATCTTGAAATGTTTAAAACAAGTGATATGTGTAGTTGTAGCAATGTCACCCCATATTTCCAGCATATGAAGTAGATCATGGTCACTTAGCAGAGGCAACCAGTGATAATGGTGGTTCATGGGTGCATTGTGCTCACTCCTGCTGGTACTGTTGTGCTCATATAAATTCAATCCTAACAACAGCCTCCAGAGATAGATACTATTCTTCTTCTTCCCATTTTACAAATGAGCAAGCTAAGGTACAGTGAAAGCTTGATGTGTGCAAGTTCACACATAGGCAAGGAATAGAGCCAGGATTTGAACTCAGTCTGGTTCCAAACAATCCTAATCATACCTGCTATGTTCCACATTAACTCTTAACAAGAGGGCTTCATTTATGATGCAAAAACTACTCTTGGGCTCAAGTGCTTTTCTATAGTATTTCAAGGCAAAATTTTGGCTCCTGATGAGGAAATAGCATAAAAATATGTTAAATCAAAAATTGTTACCAGCTAACTTAATCAGTTCAAAAGCAAATATATTTTTTTTTTTATTTCTGTGGTTATTGTTGGGGAGATGGTCAAAAATTAAAGTATTTTCCTCGTTGCAGTTTTTATTTGCTAATCACACTCATGAGGTCTGCTTGTAATAAAGATATTTGGAGGCTATTCTTTCTTTTCTTGTTTTTTTTGGTAAGATTTCTGTCATGTGAGACCTCTTCCTCTACTTGTGGAATCTACTGGTTAGGCATTTTGACAGGAGGCAGTGTCCTTATCCCCCAGCATAGACAGATAAACTAGACCCTGGCTCTCCCTAGGGCATAGCCATACATAAGATCACTGAACCATACTCCAGGCCTGGATACTGAATACTGAGAGAATGGTTCAAAGAAATGGGGACAGTTAAAACCACTGGTGATGCTAGTGTTGGGCTGACTCTTCTTGTGGTGTGATTTTTGCTCTATTCTTCTACTCTGCAGAGATACCCAATACCTTTCCAGAAAACACCTTTTCTGATTAGAGTAACTCGAATAAATTTTCTGTTGTTTGTAACCAAGAACTACAATGAATACAAAGCATATAGTCCTTGTATAGTGAAGAATCTCTAGCTTATAATATAACATTAGAAACTGTTGGTGTTACTGCTTGGTTTTCAGGTCTCAGGTGCTATGAATTATTGGCTTTCTTTATTGTCATTCAACAGCAAATATAGGATTTGTCATTTATATATGTACATTTCCCAGAAGGTAGCTTTAGTACATCCTAATATACTTCTACTTTTTAACTTTATCCATATTTTATTTCTTGGAAGATTGTGAGGGCTCAATCAAAAATTGTGAACTTAACTCAGCCAAAAACATTTCAAGAATAAATAAGCTATTTTAAGATAAATCTTGATAATATTGGTTGTTAGAGCTTTTTATTTACTTGATTTTGTTTTTAAAGAAGAGATTATCCATGTGGCTCAAAACCATTTTTTTCTCTAACATGGTCTCATGTTCATGATCTCACATGAATATTTTAAAAACAAAACCAAATAAAAAAGGTGAGAAAAGTAAAACACATTTAACCTTTTATTTTAAGAAAACTATATCATAGCTTTGTTTGTGATGGTAAGATATTTTTAAATCAAACAACTTCTTATTACAATCCAAAAGAAGCAGTCTGAAGGGACTCACTTCAAGCAGATAAAGTAGAAGTCCAAGGAGTTATCTCAGAAACATATTTTCTATGGTGACTTTATCTCAGCTTATTTATATTTTAATTTAGATCTCTCAATAATTTCAAAATAATATGAGTCAGTACACTACACCAGTATATTACACTTTTTTCCCCAAAAGTAACAGTAAACACACTTCTGCTCAAATTAATCATCCTGTCTTGACTACACAAATAAATAACCAGTAGGAATATTAATTTTACCTGATCTACATGGATACTTCATTGAAAAACAAATTATGTCATCATAGTTTTATCCCAATAAGTATTGAGTCAAAAAAATTTCCTAGTTTATATTTGTGTTTTCATTTTTGACTTATATCTGTACTGAACTTAAGTATTTTTCATAATACAATTTCACTATAAGTAATCACAAAGGTGGACTTATCCTGTCTAGATTTTAATAATATATATTTCAGTTAACTTAAATAACTTCCATAATATTAAAAATATATTTTTAAAATGTTTTTGATTGGTGTGTGTTTACAATTCCTATTAGCATTTTAAGACTACTAAAAAAGCATACTCAATAATAAGTAAGACATTGAGGTACAGTTTGATAGTTCACATGAGTTTTTCACTTATTCTGGTGACAAATATTTTTATCTGTCATATATTCAACAAACATTCAATGGACAGCATCTGTGTCAGGCTCTGTTCTATTTGATAACATGATTAAACAAAGCACAGATTTTTCACTCTTGTAAAAATTTCATTTTAGTGGGAAGAGACAGAAAATAAATCATAAACATAAAAAAAATAAATAGCAAGTTTGCTAGGAGGTGATAAAAGCCATCAGGATAAGGAAGTTTGCAAGTGCTTTGGGAGTGTGAGCAGGCTGCATTTTAAACTGGGGTGGGAAGAGTTGACCTCAAAGAGAAGGTGAGATTTTAGCAGGATTTAAGGGGGTACAGTTAGATGTGGTGGGATAAGAGCAACTCAGAAAGAAGAAATAGCCTGTGCTAAAGCACTGAGACATGAAGATGTCTGAGGATCAGGAAGATGCCAGATCACACAGAGCTGGCTAGTGATTGGAGCAGAAGGTTAACATGATCTGACCAGCTGATGTGATTCAAGTTTTTAAAAGGTAACTTTAACAGCAGTGTGAGGCTATGTTTTGGAGAGAGAGACATTCTAGAAGCAGGGAGACCAATGAGGAGGCTATCATAGTGGTTCATGTTAGAGACGATGGCTGGGCCAGATGGTAGCAGCAGAGGTAATGAGAAGTAATCAGACTGTGGACATATTGTGAAATTGGAACCAACAGCTTTTGCTGAAGGATTGGGAGTGGGATATGAGAGATACGTCAACAAGGATTTTGCCCTGAGCAACTGAAGTAATACATCTTGGATACTCTTTTAAGAAAAATATATATTGTAGGGGAGGAAATATTTTCCTTGCTCTTCTAAGTTCTTTGACTGGTCTAATAATCAAATTAACATAAGACAGATTAACAGGAGAAAAATAACCACATTTAATTATGTTTGTATAGGGGCACCACAAAGACAATGAGATTCAAGGACAAGCCTGACAATTGAGGCTTATATACTATTTGAGCTGAGGAATGGAATAGCCACCTGGGGCTTCAAAGGGGAGGAGGGTGATTCACAAGAAGATAAGAAGAGCAGGTGTTTGGTAATTAGGTGTTTGTCCTGCCAGAGATAGGTCATTCAGATAAAAAGCTATTCTTTGGTAATAGCTTTCTTTCTGGACCAGGTCCCCTGTCTAAATTCTTTTAGACAGTTAAAGGAAAGGTAAAAGTTTTTGTTTTGTTTTTGCTTTTGACTCTACTGCGGCTTGATTGCCTTTAGCTCAAAATAGTATTACTGCCAAAGTGACACATTTTGGGGAGGCTTATTCTGAATCCCTTCAGTATACATCTATTAAGTTTATTTCAATATATGCTTAATGTGCCAAAGTATGGTTGCATCACAATTTGATTATCTATTTTCCTACTAATGTAGTTATTTGCTTTTCATTTTTAACACCATAAATAATCCTTCAACAAAAAGTTCTTAGGTAGAGTTAAAATAATTCTGAGATCTTTAAAATCAACATTTAGTTATATAGTTTATAAAGTATATTTGAAATGTGGCTTAGTTTTTTGCTAATAAATTTTCATTGACTCTAAAGAGAGAATTCACTGACCAAAGTGATCTTAATGTTTCCTTCATTTGACTAATCTTTAAACAGGCTTCCTCCTGACCCTATGCACCAGGCTCTCCTTTTCTTAGAACACTTACTTTAGAAAACTTGTAATTACAAATCCTTTCTCTTCTCCTTTGAGATGTAAGTCTTTTAAAATGACTCTTGCATGCTACTATGTATAAAATAGATAAACAACAAAAATATTGTACAGCACAGGGAAATACAGCCATTGTTTTGTAATAATTTTAAATGCAGTATAATCTGTAAAAATATTGAATCACTATGCTGTAAACCTGAAACTAATATAACTTTAAATAAATAGATAAGTAAATATTCTCATAATATCAATTAGAAAGGCTGTTATCAGTTTTACAAAACAGGAATGTCTTTCTCAAGGACCTGAGAGACATCTCTTTGAAATGTAATCATCAAAGAAGATAGATAGCCCTACCTTCCAGTCCCCATGGGAGAGTAAGAGCCTAAATTTCATGGCTGTCTTTCTCCAAGTTGTAAAACTACCTCCTGTCCTGAAATAGAGGTAAGTTTACACTTCCTTTGAGTAAGGTCATTAGTAAATAAAGGTAACATTAGTCACCCCACCTCCACAAAACTCTCCAGCTCCTTCTTTCAGCATCGTTGAGTTCAGACTTTGGTTCTGGCCTCTTTCGCTTATTGCAGTATGCTTGATTAAAGGTTTCCTTTGGATTATGCAAATCTAAGTCACAATTAGATATCACCTTACATCTGTTAGAATGGCTATTATCAAAAAGACAAAAGATAACAAATGTTGGCGTGGACATGAAGAAAAGAGAACCTTTATACACTGTTAGTGGGAATGTAAATTGGTAAAATTATTATGGAAAACAGTATGAAGCTTCCTCAAGAATTTAAAACTAGAACTACCATACGATCCAGCAATTCCACTTCTGGATATATATACAAAGGAAAGGAAATCACTATCTCCAAGAGCTATCTGTGTCCCCATGTTCATTCCAACACTATTTCCAATAGTCAAGATATAGAAACAGCATGTATAAGCAAATTAAGCAGATAAGCAAATTAAAATTGTGAAATCTATGTATCTCTATATCTATCTATATTTCTATTTATAGACAATGGAATAATATTCAGCCATGAAAATAAGGAAATTGTGCCACTTGTGAGAGCATGGATGAAACTGGAGGGCATTATGCCCTTCAGACATAGAAAGACTGCAGGATATAATTTACATGTGGAATTAAAAAAAAAAAGACAATAATTGAATTCATAGAAACAGAGTTGAAAATGGTTGTTAGGGGTTAGGGCAGAAATGAAGAAAATGGGAAGATGTTGGTCAAAGGTACAAAGTCTCAGTTATGAGATAAATAAGTTCTGAGAAACTAATGTACAGTGTACATTAACTGTACTTAATAATATTGTATATATGAAATTTGCTAAGAGAATAGATCTTCAGCATTCTGTTTCACACACACAAAATAGCTATGAAGTAACTATATAAGGTGGATAGATATGGTAATTAACTTGATTGTGGTATTCACTTTACAATGCATGCCTATATCGAATGGTCTTATAGTACACTTTAAATATACACAATTTCATTTTTAAATTATGTTTCAGTAAAGCTGAAAATAATTTATAAAAGGCTTCCTTGTCTGTTTAAATTTTTCCAGTGTAATCTGCCGTTTTTTTTTTTTTTTGACATCATATATTTCTCAAGATCAGAGGTGAGAGCTCTCTCTCTGAAACATAATACTACCCCAGAGTCAACACCTCTCCTCCAATCATTCTTCCTTTCATCTTTCCTGATCCATCTCCAGGAAATAATCATATTGAATATGATTATTAGAAAGAAATTATGACTATTGTATGATTTATGTATATGGGGTTAAGAATAGCTTTACATTATAAAGAGTCTCAAAAAGTCAATGTCCAGAACTGATTATTTAGTAAATAGAGTGTGCCAGTATCAACATTTCTATTTTAAGTGTGGTTATTTATTTTTGTATGTATTTATTATTTATTCTCAACAATTTATCTATTACTCCTGTGTTAATGCATTGGAAAATAAATCTAGGAGTGCCTAGAAACATTATTTAAATATGTTCTCAAACATTTTTGCCCAAAAGTTAGCAGTACCTCAAAACAATAGTCTCTATAAGGTGTACTCCACTATTTTGGTAATTGAAGAAAGACATATACAAAGTGTTTACATAGGTCCTGCACATCTTTAAAAATGTTAAATTTCATACTGCAATAACTTAGGTTGTAGAAATAGCAGAAATAATCTGCAACCATTATTTAAAGGCAAATTGCTTCTTACTATTAAAGATCAGAAGAAAGATCAGAAGTTTTATTCTTAATATAAAACACAGTATTGTCAATAAGAAAATGTTGCCTGCCATATCAGTAAATGAAGGATGTTGCAGCCATCAAACCATCACATTACAGCCACCCCCAGATGGTGAGCCCTGAGTAAACTCAGGATGGAAACAGGATGCCCACCACCCAGCAGTCAGTCACTGCAGCCATCTTTCAATGGCATACCCTGAGGAGACTCAGGATGAGAAAGCAAATGATACCAGCCCCAGATAGCTGAGATGCAGATCAAAGGAATGATTTCAGTGAGCCCAGATGCTTGCATCTTCCCATACACAGAAAAGTACAAAATTCCTTAACTTGAGGTATCTGGTTTTCCTTAATCAACAGTAATCTTTTGATGTTCTGACTACCTGGTCTTTGTTGCAAAATCTCCTATATATACTGGCTCCTCCCTTTCCTCTTGGAGCAGTCTCTGAGAGCTATCTGAGAGGTTGTGTCCTGTCCCAGGCTTAAGTCCTCAGTTTTGCCTGCCAAATGAAACACAATTCTCAACTTTTAAGTTGTGCATTTTTTACAGCCAAAACTATGTACATTGTGAAATATAGCAGTCACATATATAATAATTTGTTTTTAGATACTACTTACAAGTTTATTCTAAAACAGTTATAACTGTTACATAAAGTGACTCCTGTTTTAAATTTGGCAATACTTCATGTACATATGTACATATTGTGTAATCTTCCTGTATTTGTGAGAGGAAGAGTTATGTACTAAGAAATAAAAATCAATGAAAAAATATAAAATAAAAAAAAATTAGAGTTCCAGAAATTATTTTGTGCCCAACTGGGTGCTCTGTGCCACAAGCCAAGCAAAACGGTGTTAAAACCAAGGGGCCAAATTGCATCTGCACTTAAAGTAAGGGTTACATTTGTAATCGCTGTCCCACAATAATTTTTATAAACTGGAGCCATTAAATTGTTTCCTAACAAAAACTCAGGGACCTTTTATACAAACAATAAATGGTTTATTCTCAAAACACGAAGTTTATTTTTGAAGTAAAGGTTTATGTTCCATGAAATCTCTGAGCCTGAGAATGCTTTCAGCTCTGGAAAATTCTTGTTGGAGCCTCAAAGTAGCTGTTATAAGCATGGAAGTACCCTCCTGGGTGTGACATTTCCAGCTTGATGACTTGATGGCTTAATTTACTTATATGGTACTCTTCAAAGTGATTTTGAAGCTTTGGATAGGAAACTGAAACCAGAGTTACTGAGCCACAAATAAGTGAAATTTTTACTCATGAACACTGAATATTGCTACAATCATTTTCAGGGTGAAAAAAAAAAAATTAACCACTGATATCAAATCAAAACTTCAAATGTAGAAGATTTACTCTGTGTTTTAAAAAAGCCAATAAAGAAACTGAGTTTAGTCCATAGGAAGACTATTGTCAAATGGTTTAATTAATGTCATGTTGCCTATCTATTAACAATTCAAATAATTTGCTTAATTTAAATGAAGATTTCCTAGAATAATACAATCATTGTTTTCTGTACTTAAAAGATAATTGCTGATTTCTGCATTCAAATGGTATCTGCTCAGTGATCTCCAGAGGCATTCCATCAAAATCACACTGAATCATTCAGGATGACTAAAGAAGAAAACAAAAGAGTTTTGAAGGAAAACACTCACAAATAAAGTAATTATTGCTAATTATGGAGCAGAATTGAGAGTAGACTCCATTTATTCTTCTGCTTTTGGTATTACTTGGCATTATTATTTGAAATAGAAATTGCTTGGGAAAAAGTATCAGAAAGCTGGAGCTCTATCTCTATCTGCCATTTGAGTGCTTTTCTGTAAAATGGGACAAGTGGAGAGTGTTGAGGCCTCTGCCCTTATTTCACCCTCAAAAATATTTGTGATCATACAGATGAAACCTCAGAACGTGTCTCAGGGCTCAGTGGAGTTCAGGTTCTTTAAGTCTCAGCACAGAAAGAATTCTATGAGAGGTAAAGTGATAGGTAAGAAGTAAATTATTCATATAGGATGCTTGTGAAGGATACAAGCAGGGAGGCAAGAGAGTACCACCATGAAAACAAAGGGGGATATAGTTTTATAATCATAGGAAAAGTGGAAAGGAGGGGACCATCTTCTTCCTTTTTCTTGAATAGAAGTCAGGCTTCCATCATCATCTCTATCTCCATGTTGAACGGGGAGATTTTTTGTCCCTATATGGCCCAACCAGGACTGTCATGGTGCTATTTTAATCAGCAGAAGGGTGGTAACATAAGCTAAAGTAAGGTAAATCATCTCATATTAAAGTATAATGTCACCTTTCCCTGTATTTTTGCTTTTAGTACATGCAGAAAAAGCTCCTTCTCAAGGATCATTAACTTGCTGACCTCAATGGGATATAGGTCTCATTCCACCATTATTTTATTGTTTTTGGGGCATGTCTTGTGCTTCTATTGTATGGTTTTATTGCTAAGCAAGCTTGCTTGGTTTTGTTGCTAATCAAGCCTGCTTTCTTGAGTGATCATTAAAACTTACAGGGGTCTCCCAAAATTTCCTCTCTATGTACGATCCCCTAGTGGAATTTTTTAACTAGCTATTTGATTATCCTGCCCTATCCCTATCACAGAGGCTCCAAATTTCAAGTAATGACTGGCTGTGGATTAGCCAGTGTTGGTCTCGTGAAAAGCTCTACCTTAGGATAACAAGTTATGGGTGATATAGACTATAAGAAGTCTGAAGACATTGTTGCAATAGACCATAGATTATTGCCCTGCATAGTCGAGACCCAGAAAACCAGAAGTTATCCTCAAAGAAACCAAGGAGATTTAATGAAAACCAAAAATGGGCTGAACTCATAGCTCTTTCTAGGGTACCATTCCTAAGATCAACTTAAGAAAGTCATTCACTGTGCAATTAGAGAACTGTTTCAATTTGTTATTTTAGTCTAGGGAAAAACTTCTGAGAAATGGGATCTCAGTTATCTAAATATTTTGAGAGTGCCCACTCCCAACAGGGACTCTGGCTGATTTTATGTTTAAAAACTGTGTCCCTTTGCCTTGTCCATTTCTAACTAAATTGACCAACCTAACCAAAAGCACCTTAGAATATCAATGGCCATTATGGAGAACTTTTGAAATCCCCAAACTTATTTTTTTAAACTGCATTGGACTACAATAGATCACAAATTTCCAGAACAGTGGAAGAACTATTTTGATTAGTATTTTGAGATGTCCCACTTTATCAATCAGATTTCTAAAATTGCCTCTCCACAAAAAAAGATTTTAAGATTAACTGAGTTAAATAAATAATTTTAAAAAGATGAAATGGTTCCCAAAGTCTCAGGCTCTTCTCCCTTGGCTTCTTTGTCTTGGACCCTGTCTCTGGTGTCATTATGTCCCTCTCCCTTGGATCCCTATGGACAGATGCCTCCCCTGGCACCATCATTCTCCTTTCCTTCTATAAAGCCTATGCCTCCTTTATACCCTAGGTTCCCCCATACTAATTATCTCACTGAACATCCCTTTTTCTGTAAAATTGCCCTCATTTCCTTTTCTTCTGAACTTGTCAGAAACTGCCCCTTTAAAATTAAGACTTCTGAGGATCCAGAAGTTAAACCCTTAATTTCTTTTTTACGCGGGCCTCTCACTGTTGTGGCCTCTCCCATTGCAGAGCACAGGATGCAGATGCGCAGGCTCAGCGGCCATGGCTCACGGGCCTAGCTGCTCTGTGGCATGTGGTATTTTCCTGGACAGGGGCACGAACCCACGTCCCCTGCATCGGCAGGCGGACTCTCAACCACTGCGCCACCAGGGAAGCCCACCCTTAATTTCTTGTATTCCCTGGAGTAAAGTTGAACTGTGAGCCATAGTCAAAGATTTCCCAAAGTAACTGAAGATCCTCACAGATTTGCTGAAAATTTTAATATAGTCACTTAACTTGATCAACCTGGTTTCTCTGACTTAAATCAACTAGTTCATATGCTTGTCAGTGAAGGTCAGGCCTGAAACTGAGTACCCCTAAAACTGAGTTCCTCTGTTGAGTTTATGATTAATTTCTCTATCCAAAACACTATTCTCTTTCTTCTCCAATACCTGTTCCTCTCAACATTGAGGAGTGTCAAAAAAAAAAAAAAAAAAAAAAGGTGGGGGGATTGAAATCCTTTGTCCCTGTCCTTCAAAGTAAAATACACTTACTTTAGCCTCCCACCCCTCCCCTGAGTCTCAAAAGGCAGGCTTAAGAGTTAATGATTAGGAAATGTGAAGATGGAGAAATAAAAAATACTTGGGCTGGAAAACTGGTAACAACTTAGACTATAGACCAGGCACAAAGCAGAGTCTCTAAACTCCCATTTTGCTGAAAGATATAAATAAAAGTCTGACACACATTCTTAAGTTGTGGATGGAATGGGAAACTAATGTCTAGTCTAGACTTAATTAATCTGGCAAACCAGCTCTTTCACAGTCTAGAAGAGTCACCTCCAAGGAAAACCACCAAACTTCTTTATCTTCAACTCCAGCAAATGAAGTCTCCTTAATGAATCCAAAATCTTCCTAGTTTCTATTATTATTGCAAAGAGCCAGGACACTGGAAAAGTAATGGTTACAAATTTAAGCACTTCAGGTGCCTTCAGCTCTCTAACCAGCCTTTCCAACATCCTCTCAGTCCTCTATGATGGGAGTCTTGAGAATTACAGGAGCTTTTCCTAATCCTCCCTGTAAATAGTTCTAGAGAAGCATTCCTTTAGATTGAGGATGAATGCCTTCCTGTCCTAATAGGCAATAGAGCCACATACTCACTGCTCACCACCACCCCCAATAAAGCAGCCCCTGCCTCAGGGTACTTAAAGAATTCAAACAGTGGGGTTTCTCAGAAGGTTTCTGTCTCTGAACGTATTCCATTTGTTTAGGCTTTTTGAGAGATACTCACCCTTTTCTCCTTAGTTCCTCTGTCAAACTTCTTAGAGATGTATCATGGAAAATTTTCTTTCTCCCAAAAGGGGGAAATAATTTCAGAAATTGACAGTAGTCATCAAAGGAACCAACCAGGTGAATACCAGGTGAATACCAGGTGGTACTAGAGCTAATTCTGGAAACATGATGATTTGTTCCTATTGAATAATGTACCCTTTTCTTATGGGCAAAATCTGCAACTGATGTTGACAAAATTCAAGATTCAAATAGACCCCTCAAAACCTCTTCTCAGAATTAATCAATACTGTATAAGTAAAGAAACCCTTCAAGATATGAAGCCGATAATAGAAAATTACAAGGCTCAAGGCCTCATTGTCCCTTGTACTAGGCCCTTGTAACATTCCCATTTTAGTGGTGAGAAAACCTAAGGGCCAAGGGGAGAGGTTGTTCAGGACCTCCTCCGAGCAATAACCAACATTATTATCCCTTGACACCCTGTGTTCCTAACTCTCATAATTTACTAACAACCATTCCTACTGGAAGAAGATTATTTACAATAATGTAGTGTATTCTTTAGTAATCCAGTTGATAAAGCTAAGCCAATACTCTTTGGCCTTCACTTGGGAAGAAAAACAATTCACCTAGACAGTAATCCTTCAGGGTTTTATTGAAAGTCTTTATTTCTCACAAATTATGAAGGCTGATCAGAATGTTAAAAAGTTCCTAGAGGTCTACCTTGTTGCAACACACAGATGATTTGTTTTTTACTCTCCTTCCAGTCCTCCTATAGGAAGACAGCAACCACTTGCTAAAGCTTTCAGTGTTCAAGGGACATAAATTTGTCAATGAAAAATTGCAGTTTTCCCAAGCCCTTATTGTAGAACTAGGGCTACACCAAGATCCAGGTAGATTTCATGGTGCCCTAAGTTTCCCCAAACCCAAAACTAAGCAACTGAGAGGTTTTCTAGAGCTAATTGGTTATTGCCAAAAATGAATTCTAAATTTCTGTCTCATGGACAACATCTATATATTTTACTCAACAATAACAACCTCAACCAAATTTTATGCAAAGAAAAAGATGCTTAGTTTTCAAGGCCTTAAAGGAGGGTTTGATAAACCTTCCTAACCTTGGGCATCTCAATTATCTGATGCTTATGTATATATATACATACATACATATATATATATGAAAAAAGGGGGGAATGCCCTTGGGCTACTCACCCACAAGCATGAGGACCACCAAAGGCCTATAGGGTATCATAGCTGGCAAATGAACCCTGTAGCATGAAGATATCCCTTTTGGTTAAGGCTACTGAGAAAAATGTTTTAGGATCCCCTTTAACCATTTTTGTACTTCATGCAGCAGAAGCTCTTCTGAATTCTTATTACATTCAACATTTCTCAGTCAGCCGCCACACCTTCTACATAGTTCTTTTGTTAAGTGCTCCTCCCATAACTTTTATGTTGTAATAATCTTAAACCTGCAGCTCTTCTCCCCTCCAGCCCTGACAAAGTCACTTACAATTGTTTAATGTTGATGAACCACTTCCTGACACCTTGTGATGATCTACAGGAAATTCCACTTGGTAAATCTGATTTCTCATAGTTCACTGATGTTGTCAAACCAAAGTTCACATGCCTGATGCACAGAGAAGCCAAACTAAAACACTGAAGTTTGGAGCAGAGTAAGTTTTATTGCAGGGCACTAAGCAAGGAGAATGGGCAGCTCATGATTAAAAGACTGGAACTCCCTGATAGTCTATGGAGAGCAGTTTTTAAAGACAAATTTTGGGGGGAGAGCTGCAGAATGTATGACTTCCTACTGATTGGTTGGTGGTGAGGTAACAGGGTGGTGTTTCAGTAATCTCAATCATCAACCTTCTGGTTCCAGTCAGTCTGGAATCTAAGTGCTTATGTTTAGTCTGAAGTTGTCATCCTCCTTCTGCATGGAGGTCTGTAGAAGAACTCAAAGATCTGTAACTGATTGTCATGTATATCCTTTGAGGAGGAACTAGGATTCTGCTTTATTGCTGCACTATTTTTCCTTGACTTATTTTCCTTTATTTCTGCATTCCCTTACTTCCCTAATTAGTAACTGAATCTGCCCTTTGGAACTCAGGGAAGGTCTAGGAGGTTGAAGCCTTTTTCTACAAACAAGAAATGGGGGACATGGAAAGGCTTTTGTAACTGTGAAGGCCCTTCAGGGTCTTGCTTTGAATCCTCCCTTTCCTTTGATATTCCTCAATCTTGAGAGGAACAGGTGTGGGAAAAGAAAGAGAATAAAGTTTTGGATAGAGAAAGTAATCATAAATTCAGCAGAGCAACTTGGCTTTAGGGGTCGTGGTTTCATGGATGATTCTTAGTTAAAAGGTTTTCAGTGGCAAATGTTGTACTCTTGTATGCTATTGCAACTCTATTTATTTATTTTTTAAAATTTTTATTTCATATTGGAGTATAGTTGATTAACAATGTTGTGTTAGTTTTGGGTGAACAACAAAGTGATTCACTTATACATATACATGTATCTATCGTTTTTCAAATTCTTTTCCCATTTCAGTCACTAGAGAATACTGACCAGAGTTTACTGTGCTATGCAGTAGGTCCTTGCTGGTTATCTATTTTAAGTATAGCAGTGCATACATGTCAATCCCAATCTGTCCCTCTCCCTACTCTTCCCCCTGGTAACCATAAGTTTGTTCTCTAAGTCTGTGAGTCTGTTTCTTTTTTGTAAATAAGTTTATTTGTACCATTGTTTTTTAGATTTCACATAAAAGTGATATTATATGATATTTATCTTTCTCTGATTTCACTTAGTATGATAATCTCCAGGCTCATCCATGTTGCTGCAAATGGCATTATTTCATTCTTTTTAGTAGCTGAGTAATATTCCATTGTATATATTTACCACATCTTCTTTATCCATTCATCTGTTGATGCACATTTAGGTTGCTTCTATGTCTTGGCTATTGTAAATAGTGCTGCAATGAATACTGGCGTGCATGTATCCTTTCAAATCATGTTTTTCTCTGGATATATACTCAGGAGCAGGATTGCTAGATCATATAGTAGCTCTAATTTTAGTGTTTTAAGGAACCTCCATACTGTTCTTCATAGTGGCTGTACCAATTTGCATTCCCACCAACAATGTAGGAGGGTTCCCTTTGCTCTACACCGTATCCAGCATTTATTGTTTGTAGATTTTTTGATGGTGACCATTCTAACTGGTGTGAGGTGATATATCTCATTGTAGTTTTGATTTGCATTTCTCTAATAATTATATTGCAACTCCTTTTGATGTTTTGATGCAGAATCTTTACTTATAACTACTTTAGCCCATCAGGCTGCTGAATTGTATACTCTTACATTGGTTTGTACTTTAGCCAAGCACAAAACTGCCAATATTTATGCTTTCAGAGTAGCTTATGATTTTGGAATTATGTGGAAGCAGTGTGGTTTCCTTATTTACAGAAGAAATGAAATGTAAAATGACCCCATGTTCAGGAATTATTAGATCCAATCCTTGTTCCTTCTGCTTTAGCTATTATTAAGATTCTGGGACAATCTAAACTTGACTCTCTGGCACCTATGGGAAATCACCTTGCTGATATTTCTGCAAGGAATGCTGTCCTTAAGGGGACCAACAGAAGCCAAACTCTCCCATGGTCCAAAGGATTATTTCCCCAAAATAATAATTTTGAAAAACTGGCTAGAGAAGCTTAACAATTGGCCTCAGACAAGGAAAACAAGATTGGAAATTCAGTTATTATTCATTTGATAAAAAGAGAAAACTCTGATTTGGACAAAATAACAACCCAGTTTTACTGAAGATTCTAAAATTCCTAGTCCTCACCACTGTACAAGCATTATGGCATTGGTCTACTGACAAAATGATAGCACTCATGAATCAAAATGGGGGGGCAAGGGACACTAACAAGGCTGCAAAAAGTGCCTACTTCACTAAACCCACTTGTCTGAAGTACCAACTGGAAAAACTTGTTTGTATTGCCCCCAGACATTTTTAACTGCATAATGGATCATTGGAGGCCTGGCAGTTGGATTTCATACAACTTCCTTCATCTCATGGATATAAATGTTTTATTCATGGTCTGTGTGTTTTCACACAGCACTGAAGCCTTCCTTTTCAGACTAACTACTGCCTTTTCTGTGCTTAAAGTCCTCTTGGAAAAAAATAATCCCTACCTGGGGAACTCCTCTCAAACTTCATAGCTTCTAGTATCTTTAAAAGATTTTAAGAGAAAATAATCAATGTTTTAAAATAATGTGAAAATATATTTTTTTATATAGTAAACAGTATTGAGCCAAAAGACATCTTTTGGGCGAAAAGCTTGAATCCTTCTTTATCCTTTAACATTTTTAAGTGTAAGAAAATTAAACAACAATAACAACAACAACAAAATGGCACAAATTAGATTAAGGTGTGATTATCTGTTTATACTTTGAATGTTCCAGGACTTTCTAAGCATGACTCCACATATGAAAACTAACTATATATTTGAATCCATCAATTTTTTTAAACTTTTACATATTAAACTCAGTTAAAATACATTGTTATAAAAGAAGGAAAGGAAATAACAGACCCAAAATGAAGTCATTTGCCCCCACAACAGCAAACCAAGACTTAATTGCGGTTTCAATCTCTACTAGGTATGTGACCTTTAAGCAGACCATCTGAAATTTCCTGATTAGCACTAGTGAGACAATCTGCATAACACCCCTGCTGTTCCCTTTCCTCCAAAAGAAGATGAGCTGGCCTTTGAAGGATTCTTTCTTTTCTTTTGCTAATAACCTCTTTGCTCCACCTTCCTTCTATGAAAACCTTCCATCTTGTACAACTCCTCGGAGTATCTAGCTACTTGCTAGATGACATGCTTCTCAATTTATGAATTGCTTAATAGAGCCAATTAGATCTTCAAATTTACTCAGTTGAATTTTATTTTTTAACAATATTAAAAAGGTTCATAAAAAACTTGTAAAATGCATTTGCATGAAGGTCAATTTATTTGTATATTTAAAAAAGAATGGACAACTGAAAACAAAAAAACACGGTGGAAGTGTCTAGCCTTATCATATATTACATTACACGCTAAAACTTATAAAATTAGTATTATCACATACTCAAAAAAACCAGTGGAAGAGAAGAGAACATCTGGAAATAGATCTAATTACATATGCAAATTTACTAAATTATAAAGATGCCATCTCAAATTAGTGATGGAAAGAAACTTGTCACTAAACAGGAACATTATAAAAAGATAAAATTGGATCTGGTCAGTACACACTATATTACTATAAATGCCAAATGGATTAGATATTTAAATGTAACAAATGATACCATACAAGTATTTATTATAAGAAATATGGAAGAATTCCTGTATAAGCTGGAGTGAGGAAAATTTTCTTAACCATTATTATTATTATTATTATTTTTTCTAACCATTATTCTAAATCCAGGAGAAAAGAAGGAAAAATGTGGATAAATATGACTACAAAAATTTAAAAAGAAAATTCGGCATGATATTATATATATATATAGTTACAGTTATAATTTTATAAATATAATACAATATTTATAACATAATCAGAATAAAAAGATTATGTACTAAGAAAGATATTTCAATTTATATTAGATTCAAAGTTTTATATTCCTAAACTACAAAGAACTTCTACAGAAAAAGAAGAAAAAAACAATGATTTTTTTTAGAAAAGATGTTAGAAATATGGAGAGATAAATCACAGAAAACAAAATGCAAATAGCTATTAACCACATGATAAAATGATCACCCTGACACATAATAAGAGAAATGCAAAGTAAAATTACAGAGGAATAACATTTTTCATCTATTAAATGGTCAAAAATTCAAAAATTTGACAATATGCTCTACTGGCAAGGCTTTGGGAAATGGGCACTCATAATTGCTGGCAGAGATGCAAAGTGGTACAACCTCTAGAAGGGGAATTTGGCAATATCCAGCAAAATTACATACACAGTTATACTTTGATTAGTGATTTTATTTCTTGGAGCCCATTCCAATGACACTGGTTAAAAAATGAAGAAGATGTACTGTTTGTAATAGCAAAAGACTGGAACCAACCCTAACATCCATCAATAAATGGCTGATTGAAT
The DNA here is from genome assembly GCF_003031525.2 of Neophocaena asiaeorientalis asiaeorientalis. Taxonomy (NCBI): domain Eukaryota; kingdom Metazoa; phylum Chordata; class Mammalia; order Artiodactyla; family Phocoenidae; genus Neophocaena; species Neophocaena asiaeorientalis. The sequence continues at coordinate 371,819 of NW_020174653.1, forward strand.
GAGGTATAACCCAAAAACTAAATGACATACTACACAACTGTAAAAAGAATCAGGTATTTAGCGGTATATTTTGATGGAATGATCTCTAAGCTAGTTTTTTTTGTTTGTTTTTTGTGGTATGTGGGCCTCTCACTGTTGTGGCCTCTCCTGTTGTGGAGCACAGGCTCCGGACGCGCAGGTTCAGTTGCCATGGCTCACGGGCCCAGCTGCTCCATGGCATGTGGGATCTTCCCGGATCAGGGCATGAACCCATGTGCCCTGCATAGGCAGGTGGACCCTCAACCACTGCACCACCAGGGAAGCCCTCTAAGCTATTTTTAAATGAAAAACAAAGTAGAGAAAAATGTTATGATGTACTGTTTTTTTCTTTTCCAAGAATACGGAAACCTGAGTATATTTATGTACTTGATTATATGTATTTAAGTGGAAGTAGAACTTATATAATTGTTAAAATATTTACCTATAAAGGGAGGGAAGAAGGAGAATGGAAGAGACAGGAATAGAAGGTAATAGTTTATGTAATTATAAAACAAAAAATTACTGAGGAAAAAAATGCCTAAATATCAAAAGTCAAAGTGAAAAAACAAACCAAAAAAACCTAAGTATGTATCTTGTTTGGGGAATGAGCAGACAGAAACTATTCCAAATCACTTTTAAAACAAGCATTTTGACTATATGTTATTGTAGGATATTTCAAGGATAAAAAGATCTGGGAAAACAAAACAAAAGCTTTGTATCCTGTTTTGCTGCTTTTGTTATTTTGTTTGCTTTGTTATTCAAATGTAACGTGGGATATATTTGAACTGAAAATATCAGTATAAACTCAAGATGTATTTTATCTGTTAGAAATTATTCACCAACCTTGTCTGGTGAAAAGGTCTAGAATCAATGGCACCTCTACTGCCCAGATCAAGGTCTCCATATACCATTTCCCACTGAAAGTGGAAATTGTGGCCACTTCAGAAAAATTGTAGAATCCAAGTCTGGGAGCAATAAATGTACAAGATAAAACTGGAAAGTATATCTATTTTCTCACCTGTAAATTGGGAATGAATAAAAATTCCTTTCCCATAGAGTCATGAGAACTAATTGAGTAAAGTATTCCCAACATTTTAAACAAATACAATAGTTCCAGGCCCAAGAGGGCACAATATAGTGTTCCCCACAAAAATTCACAGAAAAAGAGCTGGAAGGCTATAAATGAAATTGCTGTAGGTGTTAAGATTATATTTAATATTACTTTTTCATGATTAGTTTTCTGTAATTTTCTAAATGTTCTACAATTAACATATAAATGATAAATTTTATAATGATATTAATATAAAAAATGAGAGAGACAACCACTTTCACAAGAATATATCAGTTACATGTATTTTCAAAATCTTTGCAAGATAGAAGTAATGTGAAAGTGTGTGTGTTTTAAAATAAAAATGAGTTTAAATGTCAGTTCAAACTGTTGGCTTACAAAGTGGTGTTAGGCAGGTCATACGCCTTCTTGGGGAGTCAAATATTTTTGAATGAATGAAGATTATTTTTTCTTTAAATGGTAATAGTATATCAACACCATAGAAGTACTGTCAACAGTAAATGAGATAAATAACCCAGTAGAGTTCTGAGCACATAGTAGAACTTAAATAGAAAGCAACTATTTTAAAACTGTTCTTTATAACTTTAAAAGCACTTTTTTTAAAACTTTTGCATATCATTTAAAAAGTCCCATAGTGCTAATGAGCTTATAATTAAATTCCCATCCTCCCAATCCCTCCAGTCCCACCCCCTGCAGTGCTTGTCCCTGCTTGCTCTCTCTTTTCTGCCAGCAGCCTCTCTTTCATGGCAAAATGCCAGCTGCAGTTCTGTCTTCAGCACAGTATCTTTCTGATTTACCACAGCTGTTAAGATGAAAGGGAATCAAATTTTGCTTATTTTTTCACAGGAGAGTGTGTTTTTCATTTTTTGTTTGATCTTTTTTTAAAGACAATTTTATTTATTTTTGGCTGTGTTGGGTCTTCGTTGCCGCATGTGGGCTTTCTCTAGCTGTGGTGAGCAGAGGCTACTCTTCATTGTGGTGCAGGGACTACTCATTATGGTGGCTTCTCTTGTTGTGGAGCATGGGCTCTAGGCTTCAGTAGTTGTGACACACAGGCTTAGTTGCTCCGCGGCATGTGGGATCCTCCCGGACCAGGGATGGAACCTGCGTCCCATGCACTGACAGGCGGATTCTTATCCACTGAGCCACCAAGGAAGTCCCTGTGTTTGATTTTAAACAACTTTTAAAATCACTTTTTGAATGTGACAAATTTTGCCAAATTAAAGGATATAATAATTCATTCAAAATACTATTTAGCATTTGTACCCTTATACTTTTAGGTTTCCTCAATTTTAACAACATAACTTTTCAAAATGCATCTTGTTATTTTGGGTTTTTTTTCCCCTTGAGGAAATGAACTTGTGAAGTTAGAATAAAGGCCAAATTTTCTGCTATTACCTGTATTTTTACAATCACACTGCTTATAAAAGAAGGCAATAGCATTAAAAGCAAATGCAGCAGTGAGATTGTTCCTTTTACCCTTCACAAAATAATCACTACTTAAATGCTGCACGTTTTTTTAAAACAGTTTTTCAAATGAACTGTCCTTGAAATATTTGTCTTTTTCAAAAATATGTGTCCTCATCACATTTGCAAACTCTTCTTCTATAGTATCTGCCATTTAAATGTATTATTGTTCATCAGGGACTAATTTTGGCCCAGTTATGTGAGACTGCTAGTGCTCTAGATTTTCTGTTTGATTGTAGCATGATGGGAAATTAAACTGGAAAGGATCCAGGGTCTAAAACTTTTCCTTTTATAGCATAGTTCCCTCTCATTTAAAATTTCCTAATACCTATCAGCTAATGCCCCATCCTTTCAGCTAATAGATCTACTAATATGGTGGGGAAGAAATGACTGAGTGATTTAATTTCAAAGGAAAAAAAAAGTACATTTACTGGTACCAGTACATGACTCAGAATTAAGAGAAGGTAAAACACACACACACACACACACACACACACACACACACACACACATTTTAATAATACAGGATTCTCTTCAGCATACTTTCACATGAGGACTGTTCATGAAGCAAAGGTTATCATATTGATCCTGATATGAATGAGCTGTTTAATGTTGAGAATGTCATGTTAAGGCTCTGGTTCTTCATTTTGTAAGCCATTAAACAAGTTGCTGACAGATTATTTGGTTTCTTTATTTCATCCAGAGTTACTAATGAGATACATGTGGAGATTAAGAGGAAGCCCCTGGGTAAAGGGCAGATTTTATAGTTCTGGAGTAGACAGATGCTATATTTCACCCTGAAACAGAGATGTGAAGTCTAATGCAGATAGAAAACAAAAAAGGAGTGCTTCTCTCTACATTCTTACGTTGTTTCCCTCCCCACCTCTCCATTAATTAATATGCTTAACCTTGAACCAATACTACATGGTCTTGCTTACTGTGGCTTCATATTACGTTTTGGATTAGGGGAATATAAATACTCCAACTTGTCTTTTCCAAAATTGTTTTGACTAATGTAGGTGGTTTGTATTTCCACATAAATATTAGGGTTAATTTGTAAATTTTGATAGTGATTGTGCTGAAATTGTAGATCAATTTGGGGAGAATTGTCATCTTAACAATATTGATTCTTCCAACCAATGAACATGGAACGTCTCTCCATTCATTTATATCTTCAGTTTTGCTCAGTAATGTTTTGTAGCTTTTGGTGTTTAAGTTCCGTTCTTCTTTTATTAAATTTATTACTAAGTATTTTATTTTTTGATGCTGTTTTAAATGGAAATTTTTTCTTAATTTTATTTTCAAATTGTGTGTTGCCAATTTTTTGAAATGCAATTGTTTTATATATTCATCTTATATAATGCAACCTTAATAAATGAATTTATTGGATCTAGTAGGGTCCTTTCTTTCTTTCTTTCTTTCTTTCTTTCTTGATTCCTTGGGGTTATCTATTAATACATATGGGATCATGTCATCTATGAATACAGACAATTTTGTTTCTTCAGATCCAATATGGATGTCATGATTTATTTTTCTTTCATTGCACTGTCTAGAACCTCCAGTACAATATTGAAAAGAAATGGTAAGAGTTGACATCCTCAAATTGAACACCCTGCCCCTGTCCCCAGTCCCTATTGGGCAAAGAACATCCTTGGCAGGGATGTCAGTTGAGTGTCCCATTTCCTCATTTCTGTAATGTTTTTTGTATCATATGTTTGCAATGCAATGATCCATCTGTTGGGTATAAATTTTGAACATGGAGATTATATTCAAAAGTGTCTAAAGGATTAAAAATATAGATGACACTGGAATATTATTTATTTTCAAAGAAAATCTGAAATCATTGAGAAAGAGAAAGAGAGAGAAAAAATGAAGATAAGGGAGGAGGGGGAAAGGGGAAGGAGAGAGAAAGATGTCCTCAAATACGACAGCTATTTCAAAGCAGAAATTCACTTTCTCTACTCATATGAACATCTATTAAATGGTCAAAAATTCAAAAATTTGACAATATGCTCTACTGGCAAGGCTTTGGGAAATGGGCACTCATAATTGCTGGCAGAGATGCAAAGTGGTACAACCTCTAGAAGGGGAATTTGGCAATATCCAGCAAAATTACATACACAGTTATACTTTGATTAGTGATTTTATTTCTTGGAGCCCATTCCAATGACACTGGTTAAAAAATGAAGAAGATGTACTGTTTGTAATAGCAAAAGACTGGAACCAACCCTAACATCCATCAATAAATGGCTGATTGAATGAGGTATAACCCAAAAACTAAATGACATACTACACAACTGTAAAAAGAATCAGGTATTTAGCGGTATATTTTGATGGAATGATCTCTAAGCTAGTTTTTTTTGTTTGTTTTTTGTGGTATGTGGGCCTCTCACTGTTGTGGCCTCTCCTGTTGTGGAGCACAGGCTCCGGACGCGCAGGTTCAGTTGCCATGGCTCACGGGCCCAGCTGCTCCATGGCATGTGGGATCTTCCCGGATCAGGGCATGAACCCATGTGCCCTGCATAGGCAGGTGGACCCTCAACCACTGCACCACCAGGGAAGCCCTCTAAGCTATTTTTAAATGAAAAACAAAGTAGAGAAAAATGTTATGATGTACTGTTTTTTTCTTTTCCAAGAATACGGAAACCTGAGTATATTTATGTACTTGATTATATGTATTTAAGTGGAAGTAGAACTTATATAATTGTTAAAATATTTACCTATAAAGGGAGGGAAGAAGGAGAATGGAAGAGACAGGAATAGAAGGTAATAGTTTATGTAATTATAAAACAAAAAATTACTGAGGAAAAAAATGCCTAAATATCAAAAGTCAAAGTGAAAAAACAAACCAAAAAAACCTAAGTATGTATCTTGTTTGGGGAATGAGCAGACAGAAACTATTCCAAATCACTTTTAAAACAAGCATTTTGACTATATGTTATTGTAGGATATTTCAAGGATAAAAAGATCTGGGAAAACAAAACAAAAGCTTTGTATCCTGTTTTGCTGCTTTTGTTATTTTGTTTGCTTTGTTATTCAAATGTAACGTGGGATATATTTGAACTGAAAATATCAGTATAAACTCAAGATGTATTTTATCTGTTAGAAATTATTCACCAACCTTGTCTGGTGAAAAGGTCTAGAATCAATGGCACCTCTACTGCCCAGATCAAGGTCTCCATATACCATTTCCCACTGAAAGTGGAAATTGTGGCCACTTCAGAAAAATTGTAGAATCCAAGTCTGGGAGCAATAAATGTACAAGATAAAACTGGAAAGTATATCTATTTTCTCACCTGTAAATTGGGAATGAATAAAAATTCCTTTCCCATAGAGTCATGAGAACTAATTGAGTAAAGTATTCCCAACATTTTAAACAAATACAATAGTTCCAGGCCCAAGAGGGCACAATATAGTGTTCCCCACAAAAATTCACAGAAAAAGAGCTGGAAGGCTATAAATGAAATTGCTGTAGGTGTTAAGATTATATTTAATATTACTTTTTCATGATTAGTTTTCTGTAATTTTCTAAATGTTCTACAATTAACATATAAATGATAAATTTTATAATGATATTAATATAAAAAATGAGAGAGACAACCACTTTCACAAGAATATATCAGTTACATGTATTTTCAAAATCTTTGCAAGATAGAAGTAATGTGAAAGTGTGTGTGTTTTAAAATAAAAATGAGTTTAAATGTCAGTTCAAACTGTTGGCTTACAAAGTGGTGTTAGGCAGGTCATACGCCTTCTTGGGGAGTCAAATATTTTTGAATGAATGAAGATTATTTTTTCTTTAAATGGTAATAGTATATCAACACCATAGAAGTACTGTCAACAGTAAATGAGATAAATAACCCAGTAGAGTTCTGAGCACATAGTAGAACTTAAATAGAAAGCAACTATTTTAAAACTGTTCTTTATAACTTTAAAAGCACTTTTTTTAAAACTTTTGCATATCATTTAAAAAGTCCCATAGTGCTAATGAGCTTATAATTAAATTCCCATCCTCCCAATCCCTCCAGTCCCACCCCCTGCAGTGCTTGTCCCTGCTTGCTCTCTCTTTTCTGCCAGCAGCCTCTCTTTCATGGCAAAATGCCAGCTGCAGTTCTGTCTTCAGCACAGTATCTTTCTGATTTACCACAGCTGTTAAGATGAAAGGGAATCAAATTTTGCTTATTTTTTCACAGGAGAGTGTGTTTTTCATTTTTTGTTTGATCTTTTTTTAAAGACAATTTTATTTATTTTTGGCTGTGTTGGGTCTTCGTTGCCGCATGTGGGCTTTCTCTAGCTGTGGTGAGCAGAGGCTACTCTTCATTGTGGTGCAGGGACTACTCATTATGGTGGCTTCTCTTGTTGTGGAGCATGGGCTCTAGGCTTCAGTAGTTGTGACACACAGGCTTAGTTGCTCCGCGGCATGTGGGATCCTCCCGGACCAGGGATGGAACCTGCGTCCCATGCACTGACAGGCGGATTCTTATCCACTGAGCCACCAAGGAAGTCCCTGTGTTTGATTTTAAACAACTTTTAAAATCACTTTTTGAATGTGACAAATTTTGCCAAATTAAAGGATATAATAATTCATTCAAAATACTATTTAGCATTTGTACCCTTATACTTTTAGGTTTCCTCAATTTTAACAACATAACTTTTCAAAATGCATCTTGTTATTTTGGGTTTTTTTTCCCCTTGAGGAAATGAACTTGTGAAGTTAGAATAAAGGCCAAATTTTCTGCTATTACCTGTATTTTTACAATCACACTGCTTATAAAAGAAGGCAATAGCATTAAAAGCAAATGCAGCAGTGAGATTGTTCCTTTTACCCTTCACAAAATAATCACTACTTAAATGCTGCACGTTTTTTTAAAACAGTTTTTCAAATGAACTGTCCTTGAAATATTTGTCTTTTTCAAAAATATGTGTCCTCATCACATTTGCAAACTCTTCTTCTATAGTATCTGCCATTTAAATGTATTATTGTTCATCAGGGACTAATTTTGGCCCAGTTATGTGAGACTGCTAGTGCTCTAGATTTTCTGTTTGATTGTAGCATGATGGGAAATTAAACTGGAAAGGATCCAGGGTCTAAAACTTTTCCTTTTATAGCATAGTTCCCTCTCATTTAAAATTTCCTAATACCTATCAGCTAATGCCCCATCCTTTCAGCTAATAGATCTACTAATATGGTGGGGAAGAAATGACTGAGTGATTTAATTTCAAAGGAAAAAAAAAGTACATTTACTGGTACCAGTACATGACTCAGAATTAAGAGAAGGTAAAACACACACACACACACACACACACACACACACACACACACACATTTTAATAATACAGGATTCTCTTCAGCATACTTTCACATGAGGACTGTTCATGAAGCAAAGGTTATCATATTGATCCTGATATGAATGAGCTGTTTAATGTTGAGAATGTCATGTTAAGGCTCTGGTTCTTCATTTTGTAAGCCATTAAACAAGTTGCTGACAGATTATTTGGTTTCTTTATTTCATCCAGAGTTACTAATGAGATACATGTGGAGATTAAGAGGAAGCCCCTGGGTAAAGGGCAGATTTTATAGTTCTGGAGTAGACAGATGCTATATTTCACCCTGAAACAGAGATGTGAAGTCTAATGCAGATAGAAAACAAAAAAGGAGTGCTTCTCTCTACATTCTTACGTTGTTTCCCTCCCCACCTCTCCATTAATTAATATGCTTAACCTTGAACCAATACTACATGGTCTTGCTTACTGTGGCTTCATATTACGTTTTGGATTAGGGGAATATAAATACTCCAACTTGTCTTTTCCAAAATTGTTTTGACTAATGTAGGTGGTTTGTATTTCCACATAAATATTAGGGTTAATTTGTAAATTTTGATAGTGATTGTGCTGAAATTGTAGATCAATTTGGGGAGAATTGTCATCTTAACAATATTGATTCTTCCAACCAATGAACATGGAACGTCTCTCCATTCATTTATATCTTCAGTTTTGCTCAGTAATGTTTTGTAGCTTTTGGTGTTTAAGTTCCGTTCTTCTTTTATTAAATTTATTACTAAGTATTTTATTTTTTGATGCTGTTTTAAATGGAAATTTTTTCTTAATTTTATTTTCAAATTGTGTGTTGCCAATTTTTTGAAATGCAATTGTTTTATATATTCATCTTATATAATGCAACCTTAATAAATGAATTTATTGGATCTAGTAGGGTCCTTTCTTTCTTTCTTTCTTTCTTTCTTTCTTGATTCCTTGGGGTTATCTATTAATACATATGGGATCATGTCATCTATGAATACAGACAATTTTGTTTCTTCAGATCCAATATGGATGTCATGATTTATTTTTCTTTCATTGCACTGTCTAGAACCTCCAGTACAATATTGAAAAGAAATGGTAAGAGTTGACATCCTCAAATTGAACACCCTGCCCCTGTCCCCAGTCCCTATTGGGCAAAGAACATCCTTGGCAGGGATGTCAGTTGAGTGTCCCATTTCCTCATTTCTGTAATGTTTTTTGTATCATATGTTTGCAATGCAATGATCCATCTGTTGGGTATAAATTTTGAACATGGAGATTATATTCAAAAGTGTCTAAAGGATTAAAAATATAGATGACACTGGAATATTATTTATTTTCAAAGAAAATCTGAAATCATTGAGAAAGAGAAAGAGAGAGAAAAAATGAAGATAAGGGAGGAGGGGGAAAGGGGAAGGAGAGAGAAAGATGTCCTCAAATACGACAGCTATTTCAAAGCAGAAATTCACTTTCTCTACTCATATGACTTTAGAAACTTAACTTGCCTCATCTACAAAATGGGGATAATTCAAGTAATGGTCTCATAGACAAGGTTAAAAGATTATTAATAAGATTAATAAAATGCTTGGCCCAGGCATGGCAGTTGTTGATTCCCCACATGATCATTAATAATTACTATTATTCAGCCAACACATTACCTATTCCTCTTCAAAAAGCAATGCTAGGGGCTTCCCTGGTGGCGCAGTGGTTGAGAATCTGCCTGCCAATGCAGGGGACACGGGTTCGAGCCCTGGTCTGGGAGGATCCCACGTGCCGCGGAGCGACTGGGCCCGTGAGCCACAATTACTGAGCCTGCGCGTCTGGAGCCTGCGCTCCACAACAAGAGAGGCCGCGATAGTGAGAGGCCCGTGCACCGCGATGAAGAGTAGCCCCCGCTTGCCACAACTAGAGAAAGCCCTCGCACAGAAACGAAGACCCAACACAGCCATAAATAAAGCAAACTGTCAACAAGTAAAAATAAATAAACACTATAAAAAAAAAAAAAAAAAAGCAATGCTAAAAATTGGCTGTAAATATTTTATTCTTAGACTTGGAAACATGAGAAAGAAAATCCGCATTGAATTTAAATTGAATTTTCACTCATATTTACTTAAATTTCTATGGGTCAGAGTAATATTAGTTTTTCTTAAAAATTTTGTTTTCTGTTTGTTTTTAATGAGGCATAATTGACATATACCATTATACTAGTTTCAGGTAGACAATATAATGATTAAATATTTTTATATATTGCAAAATTATCACCAGGATCAATCTAGTTAATATCCATCTCTATACGTAGTTACACATTTTTTTCTCATGATGAAATTTCAAGATTTTCTCTCTTACAAACTTTCAAATATATTATACAATATTATTAACTACAGACACCATACTACATATTACAAACCCATGACTTATTTATAACAGGAAATTTGTACATTTTAACCCTCTTTACCCATTTTTTTCACCTCCCACTCTTCATCTCCAGTGAAAACCAATCTATCTCTGTGTCTACGAGCTTTTTGCTTTTTTTTTTGTTGTTGTTGTTGTTGTTTAGATTACACATGTAAGTGAGACCATACAGATTTTGTCTTTCTCTGTCTGACTTATTTTATTTAGCATAATGCCCTCAGTTTCCATCAATGTTGTCCCAAATGGCAAGATTGCATTATATATATATATGTGTGTGTGTGTGTGTGTGTGTGTGTGTGTGTGTGTGTGTATGTGTGTGTGTGTTACATTTAATAAATGTAAAATATTTTCCTTATTTGTTCATTTGTTGGTGGACACTTACTTTGTTTCCAGGTCTGATCTATTTTAAATACTGCTGTAATGAACATGGGGTGAATAAATTTGTTTGAATTAGTGTTTTTATTTTCTTCCGATAAATACCTAGAAGTGGAATTGCAGGATCATATAGTAGCTCTATTTTTAAATTTTAAAGGACTCTCCATATTGCTTTCCATAGTGGATGCACCAATTGACATTGGCACCAACAGTGCACAAGTGTTCTTTTTTCTCCACATTTTTGACAACACGTTATTTCTTGTCTTTTTTTTTTTTAACATCTTTATTGGAGTATAATTGCTTTACAATGGTGTGTTAGGTTCTGCTTTATAACAAAGTGAATCAGCTATACATATGCATATGTTTCCATATCTCTTCCCTCTTGCGTCTCCCTCCCTCCCACACTCCCTATCCCACCCACCCCCAGGCAATCACAAAGCACCGAGCTGATCTCCCTGTGCTATGAGGCTGCTTCCCACTAGCTATCAACCTTACTTTTGGTAGTGTATATATATTCATGCATCTCTCTCGCTTTGTCACAGCTTACCCTTCCCCATCCCCATATCCTCAAGTCCATTCTCTAGTAGGTCTGTGTCTTTATTCCTGTCTTACTCCTAGGTTCTTCATAACATTTTTTTTTCTTAAATTCCATATATATGCGTTAGCATACGGTATTTGTCTCTGTCTTTCTGACTTACTTCACTCTGTATGACAGACTCTAGGTCTATCCACCTCATTACAAATAGTTCAATTTCGTGTTTTTTATGGCTGAGTAATATTCCATTGTATATATGTGCCTTATCTTCTTTATCCATTCATCCAATGATGGACACTTAGGTTGTTTCCATCTCCGGGCTATTGTAAATAGAGCTGTAATGAACATTTTGGTACATGACTCTTATTGAATTATGGTTTTCTCAGGGTATGTGCCCAGTAGTGGGATTGCTGGGTCATATCAGGAACAAGACAAGGTTGCCCACTCTCACCACTCTTATTCAACATAGTTTTGGAAATTTTAGCCACAGCAATCAGAGAAGAAAAGGAAATAAAAGGAATCCAAATCAGAAAAGAAGAAGTAAAGCTGTCACTGTTTGCAGATGACATGGTAGTACACATAGAGAATCCTAAAGATGCTACCAGAAAACTGCTAGAGCTAATCAATGAATTTGGTAAAGTAGCAGGATACAAAATTAATGCACAGAAATCTCTGGCATTCCTATACACTCATGATGAAAAATCTGAAATTGAAATCAAGAAAACACTCCCATTTACCATTGCAACAAAAAGACTAAAATATCTAGGAATAAACCTACCTAAGGAGACAAAAGACCTGTATGCAGAAAATTATAAGACACTGATGAAAGAAATTAATGATGATACAAATAGATGGAGAAATATACCATGTTCTTGGATTGGAAGAATCAACATTGTGAAAATGACTCTACTACCCAAAGCAATCTACAGATTCAATGCAATACCTATCAAACTACCACTGGCATTTTTCACAGATCCAAAAATTTCACAATTTGTATGGGAACACAAGAGACCCTGAATAGCCAAAGCAATCTTGGGAACAAAAAATGAAGCTGGAGGAATCAGGCTCCCTGACTTCAGACTATACTACAAAGCTACAATAATCAAGACAGTATGGTACTGGCACAAAAACAGAAAGATAGATCAATGGAACAGTATAGAAATCCCAGAGATAAACCCACATACATATGGTCACCTTCTCTTTGATAAAGGAGGCAAGAATATACAGTGGAGAAAGGACAGCCTCTTCAATAAGTGGTGCTGGGAAAACTGGATAGGTACATGTAAAAGAATGAAGTTAAGACACTACCTAACACCATACACAAAAATAAGCTCAAAATGGATTAAAGACCTAAATGTAAGGTCAGAAAGTATCAAACTCTTAGAGGAAAACATAAGCAGGACACTCTATTATATAAATCACAACAAGATTCTTTTTGACCCACCTCTTACAGAAGTGGAAATAAAAACAAAAATAAACAAATGGGACCTAATGAAGCTTCAAAGTTTTTGCACAGCAAAGGAAACCATAAACAAGATCAAAAGACAACCCTCAGAATGGGAGAAAATATTTGTAAATGAAGCAACTGACAAAGGATTAATGTCCAAAATTTATAAGCAGCTCATGCAGCTTAATAACAAAAAATCAAAAAACCCAGTCCAAAAATGGGCAGAAGACCTAAATAGACATTTCTGTAAAGAAGATATACGGACTGCCAACAAACACATGAAAGAATGCTCAACATCACTAATCATTAGAGAAATGCAAATCAAAACTACAATGAGATATCATCTCACACCAGTCAGAATGGCCATCATTAAAAAATCTAGAAACAATAAGTGCTGGAGAGGGTGTGGAGAAAAGGGAACCCTCTTGCACTGTTGGTAGAATGTAAATTGATACAGCCACTGTGCAGAACAGTATGGAGGTTCCTTAAAAAACTACAAATATTTCTTGTCTTTTTAATAATACCCATTCTAACAGTTGTGAAATGGTATCTCATTGTGTTTTGATTGGCATTTCCCTGGTGATTAGTAATGTTGAGTACTTTTCTTTTCATGTTGTTATTGGCCATATGTATTTTCTTTTTTGAAAGATGTCTTTTCAGGTTCTCTGCCTGTTTTTTTTTGTTTGTTTTGTTTTATTTTGTTTTGGCTGCGCTCGGTCTTCTTTGCAGTGTCTGGGCTCTTTATCACAGTGTGTGGGCTTCTCTAGTTGAGGTGAGTAGGCTTCTCTAGTTGTGGTGCAAGAGCTCTAGAGTGTATTGACTTGGTAGTTGAGGCATGTGGGCTTAGTTGCAGTATGTGGGATCTTAGTTCCTTGACCAGGGATTGAACCTGGGACCTTTGCATTGGGAGCACAGTCTTAACCACTAGACCACCGGAAAAGTCTCTCTCTGTCTATATTTTAATCAGATTATTATTGTTATTAAGATATATGAGTTCTTTAACATTTGGATATTAACCCTTTATCAGCTATATGATTTGCATATATTTCCTCGTATTCACTGGTTGCCTTTTAATTTTATTGATGGTTTCTTTTTCTGTGCAGAAACACTTTTTATTTTGATGTAGTCCCACTTGTTCACTTTTACTCTTGTTGCCTTTGCTCTTGGTGTCAAACCCAAAAAGATCATCACTGTGACCTATGTCAAGTAGCTTACTGGCTATGTTTTCTTCTAAGAGTAATGTTTCAGGCCTTGCATTCAAGTTTTTACTCCATTTTGAGTTAATTTTTGTGTATGCTATAAGGTAGTCCTCCATTCTTTTTCATGTGGTTGTCCAGTTGCCCCAACACCATTTATTGGAGAGACTATCCTTTCTCTATTATATATTCTTAGCTCTTTGTCATAAATAATTGACCATAAATGTGAGGGTTTGTTTCTGGGCTCTATTCTGTTCCATTGATCTATGTGTGTATTTTATAACAATACCATAATATTGATTACTACAGATTTATAATACAGTTTGAAATCTGAAAGTATGATGACTCCAGCTTTGTTCTTCTTTATCAAGATTGCTTTGGCTGATCACAGTCTTTTGTAGTTCCATATAAATTTTAGGATTATTTGTTCTAGTTCTGTGAACAAATGCCTTTGGAATTTTTATAGGGATTGCATTGAATCTGTTGATTGTTTTTGGTAATATGAACATTTTGACAATATTATTTCTTTCAATTATGAACATGGAATATCTTTTCTTTTTTTATTAATTTTTATTGGAGTATAGTTGTTTTATAATGTTAGTTTCTGCTGTACAGCAAAGTGAATCAGCAATACATAAACATATACATACACATATACATTTACATCCCCTCTTTTTTGGATTTCCTTCCCATTTAGGTCACCACAGAAGAACATCTTTTCATTTATTAGCATTTTCTTCAATTATTTTCATTGATGTATTATAGTTTTAAGTATACAGATCTTTCACTTCTTTGGTTAAACTTACTCCTAGGAATTTTGTTTTATGGGTAAAATTGTAGATAGAATGGTTTTCTTAATTACTCTTTCTGATAGTTCATTATTAGTGTATAGAAACATAACAGATTTTTGTATATTGATTTTGTATCCTACAACATTACTGTATTTGTTTAGTAGTTCTAGCAGTTGTATTGTGGTGTCTCTAGGGTTTTATACAGATAGTGTCATATTATCTGAGAATAGTGACAGTTTTATTTCTTCCTTTCCAAATTGTATGCCTTTTATTTCACTTATATTAACTTCAAATTTCTGTGGGAAAAATCATATTGTTTTTATTCTGAGAAATGCACTTTAGCTACATTAACACTGGGAGCAGAATGCGAGTTCTGACTTTCTAAGAGTTAGAATCAGGTTTATATTTTTACAAATAATGAATATATTTAAGTGGCACTTTTCCTAAAACCACCAAATAAATCTATTCTTAATTTGTCATTAGTGTGTGATATTTAGAAAAAATGTTATTAATTATTTTAAAATGAAATTTCTTCACAATATATATTTCTGAGAAAAAATGTAATAATAGTGATTGGATCTTCCTAGTCTAATTAGAATATGAAAAGAAAAAAAGGAAAAATCAAAAACAAATTATGAGGTAGAGAGGTTCATAGAACAATAGTTATGTAAAGTGCTAGAATATATAAAAGAATAATACATGTAAATTTGGCTAAAATATATGATCTCATAATAAAAAAAATAAGTATCTCTATGAAACAGAAGAAGAACTCGTATACTCGCTGATCTGGTGAAAAATCAGAGGGTACAATGAAAAAAATATAGTCAACAAATTATCTCAAAAATGTCACTGTTCTCAGCTGTTTTTTAGGGGAATTTCTTTCAAAATTTATAGATAATTTCCATTTGATATAAGTTGTTCCAGAATACAAATGGTGAGACATTCCAGACACTCTTTATAATGTAACAGCTTTTAGTAGCAATACCTAATAATGGTCACCCTTTTCTAAGCATACACATCTCACATAAGGTAAATGATAATCAGGATTTAGATGAAATAGCCAAATCAGATAGCTACTCAGGTCCAAATTGGGTCTTATTTTTAGATTTTTATGAACTTATCCTCATGATTTTCACTAAATCCTCAAACACCTCCACTGAATATCTATACTTTTGTAACTTGAATAAAGAAAAGATTGTGTGGAAGTTTTAGCCACAGCAATCAGAGAAGAAAAATAAATAAAAGGAATCCAAATTGGAAAAGAAGTAAAGCTGTCACTGTTTGCAGATGACATGATACTCTACACAGAGAATCCTAAAGATGCTACCAGAAAACTGCTAGAGCTAACCAATGAATTTGGTAAAGTAGCAGGATACATAATTAATGCAAAGAAATCTCTGGCATTCCTATACACTAATGATGAAAAATCTAAAAGTGAATTTAAGACAACACTCCCATTTACCACTACAACAAAAAGAATAAAATATCTAGGAATAAACCTACCTGAGGAGACAAAAGACCTGTATGCAGAAAATTATAAGACACTGATGAAAGAAATTAAAGATGATAAAAATAGATGGAAAGATATACCATGTTCTTGGATTGGAAGAATCAACATTGTGAAAATGACTCTACTACCCAAAGAAATCTACAGATTCAATGCAATACCTATCAAACTACCACTGGCATTTTTCACAGAACTAGAACAAAAAAATTCACAATTTGTATGGCAACACAAAAGATACCAAATAGCCAAAGCAATCTTGAGAACGAAAAATGGAGCTGGAGTAATCAGGCTCCCTGACTTCAGACAATACTACAAAGCTACAGTAATCAAGACAGTATGGTACTGGCACAAAAACAGAAATGTAGATGAATGGAACAGGATATAAATCTCAGAGATAAACCCACGCACATATGGTCACCTTATCTTTGATAAATGAGGCAAGAATATACAGTGTAGAAAAGACAACCTCTTCAATAAGTGGTGCTGGGAAAACTGGACAGGTACATGTAAAAGTATGAAATTAGAACACTCCCTAACACCATACACAAAAATAAACTCAAAATGGATTAAAGAACTAAATGTAAGGCCAGAAACTATCAAACACTTAGAGGAATACATAGGCAGAACCCTCTATGGCATAAATCACAGCAAGATCCTTTTTGACCCACCTCCTAGAGAAATGGAAATAAAAACAAAAATAAACAAATGGGACCTAATGAAACTTCAAAGCTTTTGCACAGCAAAGGAAACCATAAACAAGAT
>NW_020174653.1:390336-417182 GCF_003031525.2 Neophocaena asiaeorientalis asiaeorientalis
GTAAGTGGTGCGGGGAAAACTGGGCAGGGACATGTAAAAGTATGAAATTAGAACACTCCCTAACACCATACACAAAAATAAGCTCAAAATGGATTAAAGACCTAAATGTAAGGCCAGAAACTATCAAACACTTAGAGGAATACATAGGCAGAACCCTCTATGGCATAAATCACAGCAAGATCCTTTTTGACCCACCTCCTAGAGAAATGGAAATAAAAACAAAAATAAACAAATGGGACCTAATGAAACTTCAAAGCTTTTGCACAGCAAAGGAAACCATAAACAATACCAAAAGACAACACTCAGAATGGGAGAAAATATTTTCAAATGAAGCAACTGACAAAGGATTAATGTCCAAAATTTACAAGCAGCTCATGCAGCTCAATAACAAAAAAACAAACAACCCAATCCAAAAATGGGCAGAAGACCTAAATAGACATTTTTCCAAAGGAGATATACAGATTGCCAACATACACATGAAAGAATGCTCAACATCATTAATCATTAGAGAAATGCAAATCAAAACTAAAATGAGATATCATCTCACATTAGTCAGAATGGCCATCATCAAAAAATCTATGAACAATAAATGCTGGAGGGGGTGTGGAGAAAAGGGAACCCTCTTGCACTGTTGGTGGGAATGTAAATTGATACAGACACTATGGAGAACAGTATGGAGGTGCCTTAAAAAAACTAAAAATAGAATGATCATATGACCCAGCAATCCCAGTACTGGGCATATACCCTGAGAAAACCATAATTCAAAAAGAGTCATGTACCAAAATTTTCATTGCAGCTCTATTTACAATACCCAGGACATGGAAGCAACCTAAGTGTCCATCGACAGATGAATGGATAAAGA
Source organism: Neophocaena asiaeorientalis asiaeorientalis (assembly GCF_003031525.2). Lineage (NCBI taxonomy): Eukaryota > Metazoa > Chordata > Mammalia > Artiodactyla > Phocoenidae > Neophocaena > Neophocaena asiaeorientalis. Next base: position 391,199 of record NW_020174653.1, read on the forward strand.
AGATGTGGCACACATATACAATGGAATATTACTCAGCCATAAAAAGAAATGAAATTGAGTTTTTTGTAGTGAGGTGAATGGAACTAGAGTTTGTCATACAGAATGAAGTAAGTCAAAAAGAGTAAAACAAATACCATATGCTGACACATATGTATGGGATCTAAAAAAAAAAAAATTGTCATGAAGAACCTAAAATAGGAATAAAGACTCAGACCTACTAGAGAATGGACTTGAGGATATGTGAAGGGGAAGGGTAAGTTGTGACAAAGTGAGAGAGTGGCATGGACATATATATACTACCAAATGTAAAATAGATAACTAGTGGGAAGCAGCCGCATAGCACAGGGAGATCTGCTTGGTACTTTGTGACCACCTAGAGGGGTGGGATAGGGACGGTGGGAGAGAGGGAGACACAAGAGGGAAGACATATTGGAACATATGTATATGTATAACTGAATCACTTTGTTATAGTGCAGAAATTAACACACCATTGTAAAGCAATTATATTCCAATAAAGATGTTAAAAAAAAAAAGAACTGAGCCTGGCAATTGTACAATTGTAAATACTGCTTCTATGAACATTGGGATACATGCATCTTTTCAAATTAATGTTTTTGTATGGAAGCAACCTATATATATATTGTGTGTTCATTATATATGTATAGTGAAATACTACTCAGCCATAAAAAAGAATAAAATTTTGCCATTAGCAACAGCATGGATGAACTTGGACTTGTAGGACATTATGCTAAGTGAGATTAGTCAGACAGTGAAAGACAAATACTGTATGGTATCACTTAGGTGTGAAATCTAAAAACTACAACAAACTAGTGAGTATAACAAAAAAGAAGCATGCTCACTGGTACAGAGAACAAACTAGTGGTTGCTAGTGTGGAGAGGGAAGGGTGAAGGGATAATATAAGGGTAGTGGCCTAAGAAGTAAAACTATTATGTATAAAATAAGCTACAAGGATATATTGTACAATGCATGGAATATAGCCAATATTTTATAGTAACTATAAATGAAGTATAACCTTTAAAAATTGTGAGTCACTATATTGTACACCTGTAATATATAATAAAGAAAAAGGAAAAGAAAAAAAAAGAAAAGATTATGAACAACAGCAACAAAATACCTGAAATGTATGAACATGGTTGAGGATGAGAAGGCAACAGACTATTTTCAGTATTTCACAGGGTATATATAGATATTACTTCCAGAATTATAGCAATGTGAATAGATTAGATAGATATTCTGTCATTTTGGGAATGGGACCAATGAGCTAGTAGAACAGTGGGACTCATATATTGGAGGGCCACAGCAATCAAATTGAAAATATTTAGTAAGTGATGGAATTTGATCATTGATAATAAAATTAGTTGACATAAGCAGCAATGGATAAGTAGCGTTATTGGGAACTAATTTCCAGGGTTATTAGCTTTTTAAAAATGAAAATTTTTAGAAAGTCCGACGTCTGAATCCAGAGTACCGTAATTTCAGGAACTGTGTCAAAGAGTGGACAAAATCCTTGCTTAGCAGAGATCTTTCCTGAGTGACTCTCAAATAAACCTATTTAGATGACTACCGAATCCTTGTGCATGTTAAGACTGCCTTGCTTTGGCATTTATACGACAGAGTAAATTTTCTGACTCCTCATTCAGTTCTATTTATGACAATACATGAGGCCATTTTTGATGTTTCTTATGACAGTCTGAATAGCCTATGAGGTAAAAGTGATTAACTATAAAGCCCATCTTTAATCACTCAGGTGATAAAAGATAAATTGAAGACTGATAGAGCAATTGGAAAATATTGGAGACATAAAAAGTAGCAGATCTGAAAATTTCTTAAATTCAGTTATTTCATCCATTACCATATGAAAACACTTAGCACAAATTGAAATTTTGTACGTGTTGCTTCATCCTGTCAAGAGGTTTGTGTAAATAACACACTGGGAAAAAGTTATTAATTATTTCCCTCCCTCCAACTTTATGAATACACTTTAGTAAAGCATTTTTTCTTCCTTTCATTATGCATAAATAAACACACACAAAAATTATGCTCTAGTAATCACAATTTGTTTTTACATCTTATTATGCACTTTCCATAGTCTAAATGCTTTGAAAAATGAATGTATAAATATTTTTATGATTCAGTGTGAAGCCATTAAGGTGTTAAAATATTTGAAAGTATAGTCCTCAGAAGGACAGTCTGAATTTTTTATTGCTTTAAAAGTCACGATACAAAGCAACATGTCACTGAAAATGATCAAAAGACAATAAATAACAGATTTTTAAAATACCAGTGATTTGTACCTAGCACTAGATGTTTATTTTACCTAAACGGGTAAAATTGGATTTAATTCAAAACAAAACAAAAACCAGCTTACTTGTTCCTTCCCTCTTATTTAATTTGTCTGGCTCTTTTTAAAAAAAATTGATTCACAGTGCTAACTAAAGTTAAGATCATCTAAGCGTATATGGTATATGATGATATTAATTGTCAAAATAGATGATTATTGGGAAGATTTCTTTCTGTATTAGTATACATATTTTAAATTTCCATTATTTAATTAGAAGTCTCCATTATTTCATTAAATTCTACCATCCCTTTTAATCATTTTATCTTCTGTATATTTTTGATGTTACTCTTACATCAAATTAATTCAATTGTGATTGAAACAGGTAAAAACTAATCATCAGAAAGTGTTTTAAATTAACAAAACATTTTCACCCTTTTTATAAATCCAAAATATTTTAGAAATCCTAGATTAAATTATTGGGAAGTCATGCCTTTTCCACGAACTTGATATTCATCACTATCTATATAATAGACTACCAGAAAGAGGAAATATTAAGATAAGGTAGATTTGAATTTTATATATTTCTTAACTTCTTGGAGACTCAGTTTTCTTGCCTCTGAAAATAAGTTACTAGACAAATGAACCTGTGAAATGGGGATAATAATTTCTGATTTCAATATCATACAGGTTTAAACTAATGCTTTACATCCATGGACACTGGAAAAATATAATAATTTAAAACATAGAGCATAGTTCAACAATATCAACAACAAAATAATATATGTGTATCTGTGTGGAGGCTGATTTTCAGGATTAGAAATAAAGGAAGATCTCAAAGTCACAGTGGGAAGCTCTTTCTGATAATGCTGTAGACAACTGGATACTGCATACAGGTTCTGTGAACAGGAGTGGAAATATAATTAATCAGCAGGAAACTGAAGCTCAAATAAAGCCAAATTCTTTAAAGGGGATGAGAAAAGCTCTCAGAAAACTAGGAACAGTAATTAAATGTCTCAATCTGATAAAAGGCATCTACAAAATCCTACAATTTATATCATACTTAATGGTAAAAGTCTGAATGTTTTTCCCCTAAGATAAAGCACACACCTCTCATCACTTTTTATACAGTAACATGCCATGTTCATAGTGCAATAAGACATGAAAAAATATAATATGCATACAGTTTGTAAAAGAAAAAATAAAGCTATATTCACAAGACAATACAATATAGAAAAATCCCAAAAAATCTATAAGAAAACTATTAGAACTAATATTTGTGTTTAGGAAAATTTTAGAATATTAGGTTTATATGCAAAACCCAAGTTTCTCCATATATGACAAACAATGAACAATAAGAGACTGAAATTAAAAATTGGTACCATTTAAAATAACATATAAATTATACTTACATATTAAATCTAACAAAATATACACTAAGTCAGTATTCTGAAACCTATGACACACTTATGAAATTAAAGATTATCTCAATTAATGGGGAGATACACCATGTTCATGGGTAAAAATCAAAATTATTAAGATGTCATACTCCCTAAGTTGATCTATTGATTTAGCACAATTCCAGTCAAAATCTCAGAATGATTTTTTACAGGAATCATCAAGCTGATTTTAAAATTAATGTGGAAATTATGAAAATAGTCTAAATGATTCTGAAAAATAAGTGCAGAGGTAGAAGACTTACACTACCTAAATTTAAGACTGACTCTAAACACAATAATCAGGACACTGTGGTATTGGCTAAAGGAGAGATACATAGATCAATGAAACAAAAATCTAGAAATAAACCCACACATAAGTAATTAGTTGATTTCCATATTGGTACAAAGGAAATCCAATGAAGAAAATAATAGTCTTTTCAACAAATGATGATGGAACAGTTGAATACCTAGATGAAAAACAAAAAAAATAATCCTCACCTTATAGAAAAACAACTCAAAATGGATCATGGACTTAAAAGAAACCAAAAAACAAAACAAAACAAAACCTTAATGCTACAAAACTTCTAGAAGAAACTTAAGGGGAAAATCTTTGAAACCTTGAGTTAAATAAATATTTCTTATATATATAACAACAAAACCACAATCCATACATAATAGAAAAAAATGTGGAATTGAACTTCATCAAAATTGTAAACTTTTGCACTTCAAAAGATACTGTTATGAGAATAAAGGGATAAGACATGAACTGAGAGAAAATAGTTTCAATATTTATATGTGATAAGGGATTTGTGGTTAAAAATATAAAGAACTCTAAAAACCTGATAAGAAATTATTCAAAGCAGTAAATAATGGAAAAATATTTGACCAAACAGTTCAGCAGAGAAAATATTCAGATGACAAATAAGCACATAAAAAGATGCTGAACATCATTTGTCATTAGGGAAATGCAAAAACCATGAGATGTTATTATACATTTTTTATAAGGAATAGTAAAAACCAAATCAAAACAAAACAAATTAAAAAGCAAAGAACAGCAAAACAGAAGAAGCAAAACAATCACAAAAAACCTATCACATCAAATACTGTTAGGTATGCAGAAGAACCAGAATTCTCAATGATTTTTGATGGGAATATTACGTTTTACATCTGATAAAGTTAAATATGAACCTGTTACCCTACAAGTTAGACTTGGGATTTTAGCCCTTTAACCTGGGTTCTCATGACTGACTGGTCAATGTGGACCTAGGGGAATATGGGTTTTGAGTGGAAATAAAACTCTGTAGAATCTGAGGAATATTATTCATATTAGATGAAATAGAATTAATGAAGAAGGGTGAATAAGTGAGAATTTTTCAAAAGCCTAAGCGTAGAGTAGTTATAAATAAAAACTAATTGGAAATACATGAAATAGTTCAAAAAAACACAAATATGGATACATGGCAGAATATACATAACTCATGGCTGAATTGTTATGCTGTACTGTCAAAAGGAGGAACAATACTGCAAAAATATTAGAAAGTTTTAAAAATTAACAAAAAATAGGATACATGGAAGGAAGAATTCTAATTATAAATCCAATAAGAGAAAAATAAATAAATAAAAGGAATGATAGATTTGAAAAACTGATGACTGATTTTTCTATAATTAAGCTAATATGAGAGAAATCAGGTTGAAAATCTTTATAAATTGCCAAATATCTTAGACAAGAAAAATATTCACATGTTTATATATTATAGTGAAATGTAAGTACATCAAAATTAAAAAAGAAATTGCTAAAATTTTCTAAAAGGAAAGCAGACAACAATAAAAGAAACAGGAATTAGAATAACATCAGATTTCTTAATAAAAGCTTTAGTCCAAAGAAGAAAATAAACATATTTTCAAAGATTTGAGGGAAATAAATTGTATCCTATAATTTTATATCTGGTTCACTATCTCTTAAAGATAGGAACCAGAAAGGTGAAAAGCTGAAATAGAGGGGACTTCCCTGGTGGTCCAGTGATAAAGAATCCACCTTTCAATGCAGGGAACACGGGTTCAATCCCTGGTGGGGGAACTAGGTTCTCACATGCTGTGGGGCAGCTAAGCCCACGTGCCACAACTACTGAGCTTGCGTGCCTCACCTAGGAAGCCTAGGTACCACAAACTACAGAGTCCACCCACTCTAGAACCCACGTGCCACAACTACGGAACCCATGTGCCCTGGAACATGAGTGCCACAACTAGAGAAGAGAAAACCCACATGCCATAGCTAAAGAGATGCCCACATGCTGCCACAAAATATCCTGCACGCCTCAAGGAAAATCCCATGTGCCTCAACCAAAAAAAAAAAAAAAGATTCAAATAGAGTATTTCAGACAGAGGGAAAACAAGAGAATAAGTAGAAGACAAGAAAGAAAGAAATTCAATAGGAAACTATGCAACAATCCCTCACCTTCCTCTCATATCCAGAAGCAGAATTAAAATCCCACATGCTATCGATATGGGCAAGGAAAAAAGGAGCTGAGAGTGTGTTAGGGACATTTACTCTTTAGGGAAATATTACAGATATTTAAAAATGGATCGTGGAAAAATAAATGTAAGTATGATTGTTAGGGAAACATCAAGCAGTTTAAATGAATACTTTTCAGTCAAGCAATTGCAATGCATTCCATCAAACTGAAGTCAGTAAAGAAGGAAAAAAGGGGAGGAACAAATAAAAATTTGCAAAATGTAAAGCATGAGCTAAAAAAGCAGATATATTCCAATATAACAATAATCATAGGAGATTAAATGGATTAAATTTAACAATCAAAATGGAGATACTCTCAGGCTGAACAATTACATGAGATTCAATACTTTGAAATTTAAAAAACAGACTTTAAATAAAATGACTTCAAAAATTTCAGAAAAAGCTTAGATAACAAATTTAATTTCAAAGCAAAATAGAATTTAAGATGAGAAGCACTATAAGAAATAAAGAATAATTTTATGTTCTGATAAAAATGATGAGGACAGCATTGCAATAGTCCACATATGTGTATCTAAAAGGATCCCTTCAAAATGCAGGAAAATGTAACTATCAAATATATGGAAAAAATAGACAAATCAAAGCTTGTGATGGATTTTTAATCATTGTCAGAAAAAATAATCTAGCAAAAACAAGAAAGATGTAGTGTGTGTGTTTGTGTGTATGTATAAAACAATAAGGTCTTATCAGTGGAGAAAGAGAGAGAAAAATAGATGATAACATGGTAGATATATGATAGATAGATAGATCATAGATAGATAGATAGATAGATAGATAGATAGATAGATAGATAGATGGTAGCTATCTCTAACATGAGATAGAGAAAGCATTATCTTTTTGAACCATATAGATCATTTGTAGAATTCATCTATATAGGAGGCAAAAAAGAAAGTGTCAGAAAGGTAATAAATATCAGAGTGTACTCAGAACCATAAATGAGTTCTTTTTATTTAAAATGTATGGACATAGCCTCCTTTGTTGAGAGTATTCTAAGAGTTACAGCATATATACAACTTTTATAACAAATATTGGCATAAATAATAAAATGTTATATTTTGGGAGTCAAAGACTTTCATAAATCTATTTTTAGATAACAAGGTAAGGGGATGTGTTTATCCATTTGAGAAGGGGCAGTGGAGTCGGCCACCTGATAATGCCTGCGTTCCTGTATTTGCCTTGAGCAGAAGTAACAGAACTATTTTCTTCAGGACTAAGCAGTAGGGGCTCACTTCCAGCCTTTGCTGGCTCAGGGTGGTCCTTAAGCAGCCTGGAAGGAAGCTGTGGCACATCCTGGCTTGAGAAGGGTCTGCATCCCTTAGCAGTCTAGTCCCTAGCTGTTTCTTCCTGTCACATCTCAGAGTGCCCATATCTTCCTCTGAGTGCCAGGGGAAGGATGGGGAAGCCAGGCCAGCCCACAGGGACCTCAGCAAACAAACAAACAAAACAACTCATTCTAGATCATGTCAACTCAAATTCTTTCTTCACATTATTTCATACAGTGTAAATAGGACACACATCACAAGACACATTTTATGCCAGTTTCTCTATCTTGTTCCATTTAACAATGATTTTTTTTTTCAATTGCCACATACTTATAATTGTTCTGATATCATTAGTCACTTAACTTGGGAAGGTCATACCATTAAGGATGAGTTCCTTTTGTACAAGTGAACAAAACTATATTTGTGTTTATAAAAAGAAAGAAAATACACAAAGAGAAGGAATATGGATAGCTATAGTTCAATTAAATGTGAGTTTAGTCACTCCATGTAGAACTAGCAGAAGAAATAATTTATCTTACTTGTGCTCAATGATGAGTTTTGTTACCCATCATAAAGCCAAAGGAGCTAAAATTTAAAAGATTGCTATTATCAATCAAAATGTGCTCTTTAGTTACCCTGAACTTACCTGAGTTCTGGTAATAGTGGGTTTCTTCTCAGAGACTTGCCACTGGAACTAACATTTTTATGAAAATAAGGAGCAAGAAAACGTACAATTTGATAATCAACTTTAGAGTTTTTACATAACAGTATTTAGCACTTTGGACAAGCTTGATGGCCTTGCACTACATATGGGGAACAGAGCAATGCCACTTGGCTATAGCTTCAGAAATTGTTTCTAAGATAAATCAAAGTCAGCAAGGAACCAGAGAATGTGACAGAAACTAGCATAGCACAATACTGTTAAAGTAAAATTAAGGATATTTAGTATTCTGTCAATGAGGTCAACTCTGCCATTACCTAAAATGTACTACACATAGAGTGTCTTTGTCATTTCTCAGGGGAGGATAGTTCAGTTTAAAATTTTATCAACCATATATTAATAGCACATGTCACAGAGTATCCCTTTCAAATTCTGGCTTATTAAGAGGAGAAGAAGCTTCATTTACACAAGTTGATATTTTTGTGGTTTCAACTGGTGCTGATATCATGAGACACACCTTATGCTCTCTGTTAGTTGGTGGGATTACTTTGTTGCTCAAAAATTAGAAGACAGTGGCTGATTTTGTGATAGGACAGGAGTACAAATTCTGACCTAAATTTTTTTTTTATATTTGTTTCTTTCTTTCTAAAAAAGCAGCAGGAAGGACAGTTTTGTCTATAGTTAGGAAGGAGATTAAACAGCCTCCATAATCCACTCCAGGATTTACCAACTGTATCTGAGTTTCTCCTTTTAATTAACTGTAATTCTCATGGTCTTTATTTCAGTGATGGAGAACAACATTTTTTTTTTCTAGTTTTAATAATTTCGGTTCTTAAAGTTTTATCACTTCAGCTTACAAGGGAGTATTTTACCCTGAATTTCCAATCTTTCTCAGAAGTATTATCTAGAGAAAAACTGATCCTTTCTTCTAGAATATATCTCTCCTGCTTATCCCTCTGGAATTGTTTTTATTAAATTTTAGCTCAGATGTGACCACCTTTATGAAGTTGCCTTGACCACTTCCAGACTAACTTAGTGTATCTTTCTCCAATGACAAAACTATTCTTTGAATATATTTCCATTTTTAGAAATTATTATTTATTTCATTATCATTTACATTTTGTCTTTGAACTGTATTGTGAGCAAGTTACTTGAGAGAAGCTACCATCTCCCCCTGCCCCCATCTCGAGGTTCCTAGAGCTTAAAATAGCAATAATAAAGTAATCATTTTTTTTCTAATGAATGAAGCAAACACATGAAATCAACATTCTTTTCTTCTCACATTTCCAAAAATCATATGTGGAACTTCCTTCAACCCACCACAGGTTGTTCATACATCTACACACCAGAAGAATGCAGTCAAAGTCCTGAACTTAACCATGTAATCTCCATGTCACCCTGGAAAGAACTTTCTGGTGTTGCAGGTAGAGGCAGAATAATTCATTTCAACACCGTTCTGAAAATATATTTGCAATAATCAAGGTTGCCATCAAGGAATCTATAGTTAGATATCATGGTAACATGTACAGTGTGTATTCAAGACAAATCACCTAAAAATAAAATTAAATAAAAAACCTGGGGAAACATATGCACTCAGTATGTGTCTTAATAAAATTTATTTTTCTCAAATGATAGTTTTTAATTTTTTTTCATTTAGATTAAAACTGGATCAACTGCATAAAATATAACAAAGATTAAAAACACTTCATCTAAAATGAAAAAATAAAAACTTTATGTTTTGTCCTTGAGAAGCAGAGTAAATGAAAGTATTCTAATATCTACCTTAAGATGGCAGAAAAAAGTTGAATCTCAAATCCTTATTCTTAAAAATTAACAACATCCAGTGAGATTGAAAATTTAACTCAAGTTTATATTAAGTTACTAAAAAATGAAGCGTTATTTTCTATAACAGATGTTGTTTCTTTCATTCACCTATACCTCAACTAGGAGGAGGATAGGGGATTATGAGGTAGGTATTTAAACTTGTCACTCAATGATAAATCAGTGATCACTGATTGAAATATCCCTTTTGTTTGAAGATTTTTCCTTTTTCATTAAGTATTGCATCAATTAGAAATCAACCTCTCAGAAAGAGTTCTCCCTTCTCCCCTCTCTTCTTTCACAATATGGTGCCTGGATGTAGTGGAAATGAGTCTTCACCGTGACTATAGGCAGGAGGGAGGCAGGGAAAACCCTGTGTTTCTCTGGAGGCTCCAGCTAAGCAGCTCACTTATGTCTAGGCAGCAGCCTCCTCTCACACTGACCCCTCTTGTGAAATACCAGGTCCTGCCTGGTCTTTGGGTATGTTCTGGTGCCCCACACAGCTGATAATTGACCAGATATTTGTCAATCACTTGTCATCATCTCTTTTCATTAGGTTTTCCACACATGGCATCCTCTTCCCAACTGAAGGTCCCTGACAGTCCTTTCCATATTTATGTGATTCTATGTGGGTAAAAAAGGAAAATCTGTGTCCTGCATACTGTGGACAAGCCATGGAGTAGCAGCAGCGTTATCCCATGTGATCTATCTCACGAGTTCCCTCCTGCCAACCACACTGTATTGCTCTGGAACCATTTGAAACAGCACTAAGTAAATGTGGAACTTCTCCTAAGACTTGTATCCCACCCAAAGTCTAGGCAATGCCCAGGAAAATAGTCCACAGGCTCCAATATTTTCAGGGTCCCCACATATATTTGGATATTTCTGCTAGTTACAGTTCCTCACTTCTCCTTCCCCACTGTCTCTGAGGCTAGAGAGGTGGAAATTGGCCTTTTGCATTTTCCAGTGATTTCCTATATGTACATCATCACTTAACTCTATCTACCTTCTCTTTCATCACCTATCTTCATTGTAGCTGTTCTCAATCTGTACTGTGCAACAGAATCACCTGGAGGGCTTAATGAATCAAAGACTGCTAAGTCTCACTCCCAGAGTTTCTTGTTCAATAGTTCTGGGAATAAGCCCAAGAATTTCCATGTCTAACAAGTTCTAGGGTGATACTAATGCTACTGGTCCAGAGACTACACTTTAAGAAACACGGACACTTAGAAAAGGTGACATACAAGTACATGAGCACTGCTTTTTAAAAATTAACTTGATTGAGGTATAATTGATATACAAAAATTGCACATATGTAATGTATACAATTTGATGAGTTTGAACATACACATGCAACTGTAAAATTATCACCAAATCCAGGTAATAGACATAACTATTACCTCTAAAAGTACCCTTGAGCCCCTTTGCTTTTGTTTTTGTTTTTCCTGGTAAGAACGCTTAACATGAAATCTACCCTCTTAACACATTTTATTTTCATTGAATTATAAATTGTATACAATAACATATTAGTTTTAGGTATACGTACATCATAGAGCTTCAATATTCATGTGCATTTCAAAATGGTCACCACAAGTTTAGTTACCATTTGTCACCATACAAGGTTATTATAATATAATTGACTGTATTCCCTATGCTGTACATTAACACATTTTAAGTGCACAATACAGTATTATTAACTACAGGCACTATGTTGTAAAGCAGCTCTCTAGACTTTATTCATCTTACATAACTAAAATTTTATACCCATTGAATGACTCCCCATTTCCTCCCCCTTAACCTCTGGCAACCACCGTTCTAATCTCTGCTTCTCCAAGTTAGTTTTAGATTCCTCAGATAAGTGGAAGCATGCAGTATATAAACATTGTTCTTGATAGGTTAGTGGTAGCTCAAGGAATGTGTAAAACCTTTTATTTTATTTTTTAAGTTAAGCCTGGATTTCAAAACTATTGCTTTGCAAGGAGTAAAGAAGAAATAAAAGTCAAAGTTGAGAATGATTTTGTTTCTCTAGCTGATAACTTATCTTTTCCTTGTAGCGTTGAAACCTATTGATTCAGTTATAAGGGAAGCCAAGGACAAGAGGATTTTAAGGACATAAAATATTTCAAAAAATATGTCTCTTCTAAAAAACTGAACAAAAATTAAGACGGAAACTAGCAAACAATACCTATATTACTGAAACTAAGAAAGGGTCACAGTGTTATGCCATAATTTTTTTTTAAGTGGTAACCAGGGAGAAAACAAGAAAAATAGAGCAATAATAAAGTCTTAGTTTCTACCTCAGCCTTCCCAGAAGCAGTGCAGTGAAGCCAGTGGGACACAATTTCACAAATGCTTCATATTTGGAGAAAAGTAGACTGAGGAGAAGATTAGGAAGCCAGTAGGAAAGATCTGAAAACTCTGGAAAGAAAGAAGTCATCAATCACTGCACAGTCATCAGGTGGGGACATTCCCAAGTTTTGGGATTTCTTTTTCCCATTATGTGAGAAAAATGGGAAAGAGACCAGTCAACATCACTGTGATTTTCCAGAGATAATTATTTCTGCCCAAAACAGGACTGAACCTAAAGAGAAACTAAACAAGATGTGCACTATTGCAGAATTGGGCAACCTGGGGGGAAGAGAGAGATAAGACCCTATTAGGAACAGTATGGCCCACATTTTCAAGTTCTCCTTGTCTTTTCCCTTCATAGGCTGCTGCCAGGGAAAAGCGAAACAAGGGTTGAAAATCACGGAAGAATAGTGTATTAATTTTGTATTGGTGTGTAATAAAATTGCTTCAAAATAGCAGCTTAAAATAACTTGGATATATTATCTCAAAGATTTGATAAACCAGTTTAGCATGGCTTTGCTGGATCTTCTAATCAGAGTTGGTCTCACTGTCTGCAAGGCAGATGTTGGCTGGACTGTATTCTCATATGGAGGCTCAAGTGAGAAATAATCTACTTCCAAGTTCTTTCAGGTTGTGTGCAGAACAGATTTCCTTGTTGCTATATGACTGAGGTCTCTAGCTTTTTCCTGGCTGTTGACTGTAGTTTGCCTTTAGCCTTCCCAAAGTTCCTTGCCACATAGACTATCCCAAATGGTCTCTTACTTCAAGACAGAAGAAGAGTTTCTAGCTCCAGTGGGTTATGAAGAAATTGTTTATAACAAACTTAATCGTGGGAGTGACATCTTATCACCTTTGCCATCTTCCATTGGTGGTTCAAACCCAAGAAAAAATAATTTAACGAAGGTGTGAACACCAGAAAGTGAAAATCTTTGGGAGTCACCTTAGCATATGCCCACTGCAATTAATTTTATTAAAAATGATTCCAGTGGGCTTCTCTGGTGGCGCAGTGGTTGAGAGTCCGCCTGCCGATGCAGGGGACACGGGTTCGTGCCCCGGTCCGGGAGGATCCCACATGCCGTGGAGCAGTTGGGCCCGTGATCCATGGCTGCTGGGCCTGTGCGTCTGGAGCCTATGCTCCGCAATGGGAGAGGCCACAACAGTGAGAGACCCATGTACCACAAAAAAAAAAAAAAAAAAAAAAAAAATTCCAGGATCCTACACTGAATTGGGTAAATAATAGTCCACCTGCAACATCCCCATTCCTTACAAAATAAGATACTCTACATTTTCATCCCTAGTAAGAAACATTTAAAGAAATCACAAAAGTCACATAGATCAATTATGACTGTCCAAAGATCCAATTGAGCTTTCCCTTAACTGCCCACTCCCTTCTCATACCCTGCAAAGATGGATATAACAAAGCATACTTAACTTGTAAACTGGAGCTCATAGGAGGAAGAAAGCATGGTTCTCAGCAATGTGGAAAGGCGGGAATAAGATTCTGACACAATATGTTGAGGCCAAAAGAAGGTCTAGAGAAATCAAGGATCCATCTAGAAGAAAATATAACCCAGGAAACAAAATAAAATTTTACTTAGTGAGGGTTTTGCTCTATGGAGGATTTGACAAAGTGCATTTGTAGGGTAAAAGGAAAAAAGAATGAAGCAGAGAGGCAAAGACTAGGGCATTGCTTCTCAAACTTGAGGCATCCAGAATCACCAAGACCCCTAGTTAAAAACAGATTACTGCAATTAGTAGGTCTAGGGTGGGACTCAATAGCATGCATTTCTACTAAGTTCCCTTGTGATGATGATTCTGCTGATCACACTTTGAGAACCATTACAACAGGGGAGGGTTATATTTTTCAGAATTAAATTTTATATTGTAACAAGATAAATCTATTATTACCTTCCTGTCTTCTATATGAGCCTGATTCTGTAAGCTGTGATTTGAAATACTACGCTTACTGTGTATTTTGTTCTTGGTCATTTTAAAATGTGTGTATGTGTGTGTGTGTTTTAATCGTAGTTTTCTAAATAATATATTAAATATTATAAAAATACCTGATTTACTGGGATAAGACTAAATGAGAACATACATAAATGTTCTCAGTACAATACCTAGCATTCACAGGCACTCAATAAATTCTGTTTAATTTTCTTCTTACTTGAGTGAAAGAAGAATAAAAATATTATACTGTTGATCTGACACCAGTTATTACAACCCTGGCCTGTCTATAATTGTATCAGTATCTGAAATTGGGATATCAGAGTTTCCTAAAAATTATGTTAAAACATATTTTCCCTAAGAATATGTCCCTTTCCCTTCAAACACAATTTGATGTTTTTTTGTTTTTTGTTTATTTTTTTCTGGTTAAAAATGAGGAACAGATGTTCAATTTACATTATGTGTCAGAGAATGTGTCAGAGTAAGTAAGTAAAATGACTTAATGGCAAAATTATCCATTAGCAACTTTAGGGTAGGTCTTATTTCTGCTTATCCTGGCCACTCCATCATAATTTAGTTTTTGGTAACTTTTCACTGTTATTATGCAATTTCCTCTACCAGTCCTCAAGCTAAAGTCACATCAGAGTCAGCACTACCACCAAGGGCTGATTTATTTTAAAGTAACAAATTATAATTCACATATAAGTGTATAAGTGACAATATAACAAAGTAATGAAGATTTTTCCATGACCTTCATTGTACCATTGTCTTTCTCTGCTCTTGAGACAATTGGTTGAGAGTGAAGGCAGTGATGATAAAGAAGGAAGCTTGATGGGGCTTAGGACTTCTAGAAGTCTATAGAATGGAAATAATGAGGTCTTCCCTACTTGCATTCTAGTTTTTTAGGAGAATCGAATAAATGATGTATGTAAAAGTTCTTTGAAAAATGTAAATGTCTGATTTTTAAATAATTACTCCATGAATAAACAAAAGATTCTTAATATAATTCAGGAGGGACTACAGGTTTACAAATAGTTTCTTAATTTATAAGAGTAGAGACTAATATGACGTAGAGAGTGAAAGAAGGAAAAAGGAAGGTTGGAATGAAAGGAGATATAGATGCAGAGCATAAAGAAGATAATAAATTGATAAAATGTAAATACAAAGATGATAAAGTATAATGATTTAATCTAGATCCAATACATATAATCAAGGTACAATTGTTAAGGACTAAACTCTACTTAAAAAACAAAATACACTTCATAACACAAAATGGATGTATTCTAAAAGAAACAGCTCTCTCATAAGGTGAGAAAAGTCTAAAGTGAGTGGATGATCAAAGACAAGCCATACAATCTACAGATAAAAAGAGGCCTTCAAAGCTATCATATCATCCACCATATCAATGAAGAGATGAGAATTCTAGACCTCATGCATCAAAAAGGAATGAGCCATTTTATGTATGAGAACTGCTATGCATCTGTATTCATGTCCCATTCCTGCTATTAGTGACTTAAAACAACCCAGTTTCTTGTCGTACAGTTCTGGAGGTCAGCAGTCTGAAAATGGGTCTTATCTATAGGGCTAAAATCAACATGTCGACATTGGCTGTGTTCTTTTTGGAAGTTCTAGAGGAGAATCTGTCCCTTGTCTTTTCCAGCCTCTAGAATCCTCCTACATTCCTCCCTTGTGGCCCCTTCTTCCATCTTCAAACACAGCAGGGAAGCATTTTTCAATCTCTCTCTCTGACCTTTGTGTCTGTCGTCACATCTCCCTCTGCCCCTGACACTCTTGCCTCCCTTTTATAAGAATTCATATGATTAGCTAGAACTCATGCGGATAATCTGGGTTTATGTCCTTATTGCAACATCCTTGAATTCGATCACTTTTGTATAATCCATTTTACCATGTAAATTAACATAGTTACAGGTTCCTGGGAATTAAGGTGCAGGCCTCTTTAGTGGACCTTATTTCAGCATACCACAGTGTGGTATACAGAAGCTATCAGAATGATTCTCTCATTCTCTGCCCATGTTCTGGATATCTTGTTCCATATGGACAGTGGAAATCCATTGTTTTTATGTCTTTATAATCTCATCCATGGGAGTTTGATGCCCCTCTGAGTAAAGGGTTCAATTCAAATATAAAAATATTTGTTATAAACCTTTTAATGTCAGATGATATTAACTTTTTATTTATTTATGAAAATCAAATGATAGAAATACAAACATGATTGATGAAGATGCCAAAAATGTTTCTTAATTAATGGTTCTTCTCTGTTAATGGAAGGAAAACATTAAATAATCAAACATTAAATATAAGGGTACATAATATTACATATTATGATAGCAATACACGGGGTAGTAGAAAGAGTCACAGGTAAGGGCAGGACAAGGTTGATACTACTACCATGGATAGATTGCTAAGATATGGTTTTTCCCTGGAGGTGACATTTGATAAAAGGCCTAAAAAATGTGAGACAACAAGTCATGTAAATATACTAGTGCTATGAGGCAAGCATTTTCCAGACATAATAAACCACAGGAATAAAGGCCATCAGGGGGAACAATCCTGTTTTATCTGAGAAAAAGGTAGGCCTAAGTAGCTAACAGTGAGCAACGAATGAATGGTAGGAAACGTTATGAGCGATCTTGTAATCCATTAATTAATTAATCAGTTAATTTATTTTCTGAGTGTTATGGGAATCCACAAGAGAGAATTGAGTGTATGGGTGTGAGAGGAGAAAATTGACAAAGACCCATAAGCACAAGGTTTTATAAAATATTACAATGTGAGAGTAACTCTAAGAGAGTGTCCTGGGTGGGTATGAAACTAAAGATATTATAGAATAGATAGGAAAAGTCAGTTTCTTTGAGAATTTGTTACAGTTCAAATCTCAGAAGGTATGGGAAAATTTATGTTGAGTGAGTCACAGGACAGGATACAGGAGCAGCAAGACTGGGGTTCTGGTTTAGTAGCCATGGGTTGGACAATTTGTGTTTATTTAGAAGAATGCAGAGGAATGACTGGGGGCTAAGGTCCAGTAAGGGCTACTGTGTAAACCTTTAGTCTTTTAGAACCTTTCACAGGAGAGACCTCATTTACTTTATATTTCACGAAGATGTTTCTTTCTCTGTGGATGCTTGACTGGGGGAAACAGCAGAGTGGCTGAGGAAGACTAATAAGCAGTTCATTTTAATGACTCAGGCAAGAAGGAAAGGTGTGTGGGCTGGGTAGTATCTTTCTTTTACAAATTAAAACAACAACAGCAGTAACATGTGACCATGTGAAAACATTGCTAGGGCCCTCCCAGGGTGCTGACAGGGGCTGATGAAAGCAGGGGGCCCTGATGTAATGGAACGCAGGCTCAGCCACTCGCCACTCAACAGCCAATAAATTGAGGGGCAAGCTTCAGTAGAGAAGAGAGGTGCTTTTTCAGAAAAGCCAGCAATCTGGGAAGAAGGTGGACTTATGTACAGAGACCAATTCCAAAGATTCTGCTCACCCATGACAATTTTAAAGGGAAAAAGGAGAAACAATCTCAGTTAATAATTAAAGCAGGACATTGGATTCTTTCTCTTTTTTCCATTGTGTGCAGGCCTGCTGACTTATCTGGATCTTCCCTGGGATGCTGTCTTGTTTGCATGGTCTGCCTGCAATTGGATGTTCTCTTGCCCACATGGTCCACTGCACCCACAGGGTCAACCTGCAAATTTACTAAGGGAAGCTAGGGGTAGATGATCATTCTTTAATTACTTAATTCTTCTAGGAAAGGAATCAACAGTTTAGGTAAGGTATTATGGACATTTAGAAAAGTAGAAATAAGGCACTAAGTTAAATGTTGCCTAATGATCTCATTTTTATGATTAAGGTCTAAGGAAAACAGGGATGAACAAACAGAAAAGGGGCAAAGGAGTTGCTTACACTGACATTTATAATTTATTGATTTTACAGCATATGCATCTCTGAGAATGGCTTAGTAATGTAGTGAAAATGAAAGCTTGATTAGGCGAAGAGAACCTAGGGGAGGAACAGGAGACAGCAAACTTAAACATCTCTTGCAAGAACTTTCCTTCAAAAGGAAGCAAATAAATGGAATGGTGGTTAGCTAGATGGGTACATAGGAGAAAACACATTTTTTTTTTTTTTAAATATAAGATTGGAGATATAATGACGTGTCTGTGTGCCTCTGGAAATGATACAGTAGAGAAGAATTTGATATTGTGGTAGAAAAACAGATGTTATAGGTACCAACCCTTTAAATAGAGCAAAGGAACAGACTGCCTTTAAAGAGGAGCAGGGATGCACGTTAATTCTGTAAGAGGGAAGGCAGAATATGTGGTCATGAAGTTGGGAGGTTGCTGGGTGGCAAAGCAAGGAAGTTTTCTTCTAAAATGTTTCAATTTCTCAGCCAAATACTCAAATTCAAGATAATCCTGTGAGAGGTTTGAGGACCAGAAGTTATGAAATTGCAATCTGAGAGACTGAGAGAAAGAATTGATAAGGGATGCGTAACAGAATTGCTGAAAGTATTGAGGACACACTTGATGTTCATGGGCATAAATGGAAAATGAGATCTGTTATCCTGATTTTAGCATTTCTCTAGATAAATTCAGCTGCTTGTGTATGATCCCTGAATTAATAGAGAAAAGGGTTTAACAATCATTTGGATTTTACCATGTGAGAACACTGGATAGAAAAGTGTGCAGGGGAGTTGAGGAGTATGTAAGGATAAAATTATAGGTATGAATAGTACAATCTAAATAAAGAGGGAAGTGACTTTTCAGGCAACTGATGAACAATGCAAAACATCCAATCAGTGATTGGAAGGCAATGGAGGTCACCTTTGAATGTGGCTTATGACAAACGATAGATATGGAAGATCGATAAGTTGTCAGTGTATGTGTCAAACGTTGTACCTGACAAAATTCATATGCAATTTTTAGCACTTATGGGGTATTAAAAATTATTCATGCATCAGTCATGAAGAAAGCCTCAATAAATTATAAAATTAAAGAACTAAATAGTACAGATAATTTGGGGGGGATATTTAAAGACAAAAGTTAAAATATGAAGATCCAACTCTACTAAATATGTGAATTTGTTATCCACCACTGCCTAAATTCTGTTTTAGTTTTCCCACTACATTTTGACGATTATCCTTACTCTATCCTTATTGTAGAATATAATTAACTGAATGGGAGGATGAATGAATGAATGAATGGATGAGTGAATGAAGCTCCTGCATTTCCAGTTTCATTTGCCATCAGAATGCATATCTGTGATTTAGGCTGTGCTAATCAGATATACTCATGGAACTCACTTACTTTGATGTGGAAAACGTCACGTGAGGAAAAACAGGCAGAGAGAAGGATATCCGTTTTATGGTTATTTCCTGCAATCAGGGGCAGTAATGGGGTTTCTGCTTGGGAAAGAGGCAGTATCCATGGAGCCTGAAGCAGCGGTAACAGTATCTTGAACTAACAACTTCCTAGTTATTGGAGAGGCAGCAATCCTTCAGCAGACCAGTTCTATGATAAACCTTTAAGAATCATTCCTTCAGAAGTTTAGTTTACAGTTTATTTCTTCATGCCTCCCCAAAATTCTATAAGATATCTTCATTCATATCTTTCTCTTGACACTAGCTAAAGTAGATTCTACTGTTTACAACTAACAATACTAGCCAATACACCTCCACTTGGAAATCGATACACTTAGAAACAATTACTCTTATAATTCAAAAAAAAAAAAAGAGAGAGAGGAAAAAAATGGCACTAAATATGAAGAAAATATGAATAATGAAAATATAGTATAGCCCTATTTATTAGAAAGTGGCCGTATTTCTTTTTCAGCAGCAAATGCATAATTTTAAGTGCATTAATTCTTAAAAGAAAAAAGAATGAAAGTCATTATAACTGTTGCTTGTTTTGGGTAATATTTTTTCTAAAAGTAAGCTGAGGATTAAGATAAAGTAATGCATGCAAATTATCTTATGCATTTCCAGAAAAATAAGAGATACTGAGTAAATGATGGCAATGACTATTAGCAGTAGAAATACTAATAAACCATTGTCATAAAAACAAACTTAAAACTATGAGAAATGTTTTATTTTCTTTCTCAATTAATAGGAAGTGAAAGCAACAGAAAATACGTTTTATAGATAGGCAAACAAGGTAAACATGTAGATGAAGTGTGGAAAAAATACAGACAAATTTACATATTTTCAACAGTTGTGGGATTTTAGGGACATTTTCTCCTTTTTTTGTTTTTAATCAATTTTACTGAAGCATAATTAAATGCAATGAAATGCACAGCCTTTAATTATACAATTTAATGAGTTTTAGCAAATGTATATATCCATGAAACCACACGACAATTGAGATATAGGTTATACCCATGAAATATATGTTCAAGTGTTTCAGTCATTTAAAAACTATATTTTTCTTTTTGTGATTGGATTGTAGAGGTTCTTTACATATTTTAAGCATGAAGACTTTGTTAGATATATTTGTTGTAAATATTTCCTGTAGTCTATGGCTTGTTTTGTTTTTTAACTTGTTTAATACTATCTTTTCAACAGTAGAGGCTTTAATTTTGATGAGGTCCAATTCATCAAGTTTTTTTTTTTTTTTTTTTTTTTTTTTTTTGCGGTATACGGGCCTCTCACTGTTGTGGTCTCTCCCGTTGCGGAGCACAGGCTCCGGACGTGCAGGCTCAGCGGCCATGGCTCACAGGCCCAGCCGCTCCGCGGCGTGTGGGATCTTCCCAGACTGGGGCACAAACTCGTATCCCCTGCATCGGCAGGTGGACTCTCAACCAACTCTGCCACCAGGGAAGCCCATCATCATCATGTTTTCTTTTATATTTAGCATGTGTCCTAAGAAATCTTTACCCACCTCATGGTGGCAAATATGTTTTCCAGTGTTTAGTTGTGGAGTCTTTACAGCTTTAACATTTTTTTATTTTATTTTATTTTTGCGTACAGCTTTAACTTTTATGTTTATGATCCATCTTCCATTAATATTTTTGTAGCGGTCAATATTACACACTTACAACCCCAAACAGATACCTGGTGGTTACAGCACTATTTGTCAAATGGACAATTCCTTCCCCCATTGAATAGCTTTCGCTCTTCTGTTAAAAATAACTGACTGTGAGTGTTGATTCTTTTTCTGGCTTCTTTATTCTATATAGTGGATGTATTTATTACTATTTGCATCAATACGACATTTTCAGCTTCACATTAAGTTTTAAAATCAAGTAGTAAAAATCCTTGAATTTTGCTTTAAAAATTGTTTTGGTCTTTCTAGATGGTATTTTTTCCTATAAATTTTAGTCAGTATCTCAATTTCTAAAAGGCAAAAAAAAAAAACACCTCTTGGGGTTTTTATTGGAATTTAACCTATAAATCAATTTGAGGAGAACTGTTATTACAACAAGAGTATTCTAATTCATAAACATGGTTTATTTCTTTATTCAGTTAAGATTTCCTTAATATCCCTGTATAATGTTTCATACATTTCTATGTATAGGGTACACACATCTTTTGTTAAATTAATTACTAAGTATTTTATATTAGACACCAAGTTAAATGATAATTTAAGAACTTCCATTTCAAATTGTTTGTTGCTAGCATATAGAAATGCAAATGATTTTTTTATATTGGCCTTTTATCTGCCAGAATGATAAACTGACTTAACAATTTTAATAATTTTAAAATAGTTCTTTCTTAGGCTTTTCTACTTAAGAACTAGAGACAATTTTACTTTTCTTTTTTTTCTCTCCAGCTAGGCCTCCAGTACAATATTGAAGTGGAAATGAGGAGATTGGACGTCCTGGCCTTTTTTTGATCCTAGGAAGAAAGCATTCAGTCTTAAAATTAAGTGAGGCACAGTACAAAATGAAATTATGGGGCCCTATGTTAAAAAATATTAAGTATTTCAAGACAGTGGCAGCATTAAATCAAGTTCTGTAAGTTCTTATTTTGTGATGTCATCATCTAATTTTAGTTTTGTTTGCTAGTCCCGCCCCTCGAAAGGCGGGAAGGCTGGCCTGGGTTCAAAGTCTCCAGGTCAGTTCCTGGAACTGGGTGGTCCGGAATGTCTTCAGGGCAGTTTCTGGAACTGGGTGGTCGGGAGAATTTCGGTCTGATGCAACCTGTGAATCTGATTGTGTTCCCCTGCCTCAGGCCAGTTGGCCTTACAATTTTGATATCACTATATTTGTGCTTCCAAAACCATTTTAAAATAAGCTGTGACTGATCCTATATTCCATCTGTTGTAGTAAAATATATATCATCAACTTTTAATATGTAATTATAGTAGCTGATAATTTCTAAATATTCATAATGTACAGATTTAAATTTCTCTCACTTTCATATTTTTATTCTGCATTTTTTCCCTTATTTTGATCGTAGTTAGTTGTTTAATGATATTCATTTCTATTTTATTTATTAAGATTGTTTATGTGATACTGAAACTAGAGTTTTCTGTTTTAAATTCTTTACTGAATTTGTATAATTCTTCACAATGGAAGGGTTTTGTTATATATCTGGAATAAAGATAAAGAAGAATGTTTGAGTTTTATTGTCTTTCCACTTGCCTTCTTACTCTATTATATGGATGTTTTGTAAATCCACAGAGACTGGAATAATTAGGCCTGGACAGCTGCAATATTAAACTTTCCATAAACTGTTAGTGGAAAGATTATTAACAGTTTATGGAAATAAACTAAAATAAAGACTTCCTTTATTTTACCTATAATTTTATCTTACAGCTTTCTATGGATCCCTCTGTAAATCACATGGATTCTGCAATTCTTCAGCACTTACTGTTTTTCCCCATTATTAATAAAAATGCCAACTACAGTGTTTATTAAAATGTGGTGAATAGTGGAAACAATCCCTTGTATGAATACCAAACAGTCTGGATTCTCAGCACTCCCAGTGACCAGGTAAAACTAGGGAAGCTCTGATAGGCTGTCATGCAGAGTGGGGCCATTTCTACCATTGTGTGAGGGAAAAACAAACAGATTGCCCATTTAGTTAAAACTCCATGCATTAGAATTGTCAACTAGGCGTCAGAAACATCACAACCAGGTGATGTAAATTACCATAGTTGCAAATAACCTTGAGCATTTTATTATATGGGAATGTTTATAGGTAACTGTAGTATTTATTCTACCATAAAATAAGTTGAGATTTTGAAAGTTGGGTTACTACAAACTTCTAAATTCAAACATATCTGCATCTTATAGTAAAGCTGAGAAGTAGAAGAAAAAGTTGTTTCCAAGTCCAGTAGTTGTTTTCTACTGGAATGGTAGGATATTATGTTGTGTAGAGAGTAGTGGTCTACAGTGAGGTAAGAATAAGTGATTTAATCACAAGGATAGGGTAGGGAAAAGATTTGATATTTGAGTTCTACTCTGAATATTTAAATTTTATTTCCAAACTCGTATTTGTAGCTTCTCCTACAATCCCTAGTCTTGGGAGAAATCTAAGGTAAATAATGTACTGTGCCTACTTTGCTATGATATGTTACACATGGGGCACCCCTTTTCTCACCTTCTTTAATATCTATAAACATTTAAAGTAGCTATTGATAACAATGCTTCAAGTGATGAGGTGATGTACAGCAACCTAAAAATAATTCAGTTTATAAGTAGTATTGCCTTCCTCTAAAATAATGATTTAGACTCCTGAGTTAGTTAATATTATGTTTCAACTTGACTGGACTGTGAGGTGTGCAGATATTGGTTAAACATTTTTCTGTATGTGTCTGTGCTTCTGGGTGATATTAATATTTAAATCAATAGATCAAGTAAAGCAGATTTCCTCCCCAGTGTGGATGGGCTTCATCCAATCTGGTGAAGGCCGGAATAAAACAAAAAGACAGAGGAAAGAGAAATGCTCTCACTGTCTGTTTTCGAGCTGGAACATCAGGCCTCTCCTGCCTTTGGACTCAGACTCAGATTGGAATTTAAACCATTGGCTCTCCTGCTGCTCTTGCTTCTCAGGCTTTGGTCATTGACTGAAACTACACCATCAGCTCCCTGGGTCTCCTGCTTGCAGACTGCAAATCTTGAGACTTCTCAGCTGCCATAACTATGTGAGCCAATCCATATATATATATATATATATATATATATATATCTCCTATAAATATATATATTTATCTCCTATTATTTATATCCTTATATAGCTATAGCTCCATCTATCTATCTATTTCCTATTGTTTCTGTTTCTCTGAAGAACCCTGACTAAATCAGACTCCAGAAACAACTTGCCCAAAAAGCTATTTCTTACTTGTGGTGGTCTAATACTAATACTAGGCTCCCAGAAGATAAACAGGTCCTAACACCTGGAACCTATTAATACTACCATGTATCACATAAAATGTGATTAAATTAAAGTTTTGGGGTTGGGAAGATTATTTTAGACTATATAAATGGGCCCTAAATATCCTTATAAGAGGGATAATTGACAAGAGAGAAAATGTAACCACTAAGACAGAGATTTGAGTGATGTAATTGCAACTTAAGGAATGTTGACAGCCACCAAATGGTGAAGGAGGAAAGGAACAGGTTCTCTCCTAGAAACTCCTGAGGGAGAACACCTCAACTAAAACCTTAGTTTCTGCTCAATAAAACTGATTTCAGATTTCTGGCCTGAAGAACTGTGAGAGAATAAATTTCTGTTTTGGGGGGTTTGTTTTTTTTTTTTTTTTTTGCGGTACACGGGCCTCTCACTGTTGTGACCTCTCCCGTTGCAGAGCACAGGCTCCGGATGCGCAGGCTCAGCGGCCATGGCTCACGGGCCCAGGCGCTCCGCGGCATGTGGGATCCTCCTGGACCGGGGCATGAACCTGTGTTCCCTGCATCGGCAGGCGGACTCTCAACTGCTGTGCCACCAGGGAATCCCAATTCCTGTTGTTTTTAAGCCACAAAATTTGTGGTAATTTCTTACAGCAGTTGGAAAAGTGCTACAATTCTTACCATCAAGATATATTTCCCCTTATGTTGATTTCTCTTTTCTGTACAGTCACTGATTGGTAGAAAAGGTAAAAAAGAAGAAAGATATTACTATTTATTGAGTTTTCCCCTGTGCCTTGCACAATGCAACACATTCAAAATACATTGTCTCATTCCTTCTCTTTCTTAGAGTATCCTGCTAAAATGACAAAGCAGTGATTATAGAAATTTATACTTCTTCAGATCATCATCACTGAAGTTCTTCAGTGGCTATCTAGAGCCCCATGCAGGGAATACAATCTGTTGGCTTTTGAGTAAATCTGTCCCAAGGAAAATTTTGATGGCTAGTACAGCATTTTTAAACTCACTTGAACTTGGAGAATTTTGAGCAAGAAATGATCTAGGTCTCCAGCGGTTCAGCATCCCCCCTACACAATACTGATTACTACTGCCAACTTCACAGAATCAGATTTTCAATATGGTCTCTGAAGATACTTAACTGAACAACTCTGGCCTGAAGAATTCAACCCATACTATTAGCTATGCCATACAACCTCTTTCATGATTTGTCCAGATTTACCAATCATATCATGGCTTTTCCTTCTTACACTTTCTTTTCTTTCCTCTTAAGTATTTTTTAATTTTTTCCCAGGTTTATTGAGGTAAAACTGACAAATAGAAATGGTATATATATATATATATATATA